>NC_081763.1:4041700-4149200 GCF_963082965.1 Carassius carassius
AAGCGCAGTAAACTTCACAGTTAGAAGCTTTCAAAATAATCCTGTCTCTGTCTCTGAGCTTGAAAATGAGTGCGCTCTCACTGTGGAAGAGGAAACACATATTCAGTTACAAAGTCATAACATTTGACATCTTGCATTACAACTGATGTACGCACAACAACATCAGTAAGCTGATATGGAGCACACCTGTAAATCAAGACATTCTCAAGCTTCTCACCCATCTTTCTGGAGATCCTGCTTCCTGTGTCATTCTTTAACGCTGTTTGCTTGTTATGATGATGATGATTTATAGTACCGTAGGTCTTCATCCCTGCTCCTGGGGACCCACTGTCCTACCGAGTTCAGCTCCAGCCCCATTCAAACACACCTGCATCAGCTGATCAAGGTCTTCACCAGCTGTTCACCAGGTGTGCTGAAGCAGGTTGGAAGTAAACTTTGCAGGAGGAGCAGGGATGAATACCTATGATTTATACACTTTGAGTTTAATATTAAAAAGTGCATTTATGCATGGGGACCCAGCTAGCCTGTGTGTTGAGTAACGTGTGTGTGTGTGTGTGTGTGTGTGAGCGAGCGCTGTCGTTGAGTTAGAGCTCAGTGCTACAGGAAGTTCAGTCCCCCGCTGCGGGGTTCTTCCTGCGGTCCACCCGAGGGATCAGTGCCAGATAACACAGGGCTTGTGTTGGAGCATCCGCAGACACTCAAGCCCCTTCACATCTCTTCAAGACAGATTTTTTTAATCCAGGTAAACTGAAGTGGCCTTTTCTTGGACTTCATTGATGTGCTCTACTATTTGACATGGCGCTGGAGAAGTGGTTGATTTAAGACTTTATTAGACAGTGCATAATGCAGCTGGAGATAGACACAGGGTCAAACATGCAAATGTATAAAAACTAAACTGGAATCAGATTAATAACATCCTCTCCTTAGAAACTCAATTCATCAGTGAGGTTGGCCTCTGATTAAAATAAATTAAAACAAGGGAACGGATAAGTACAACTTGGCCACAATTTAACTAAAATAAGGGAACAAATGAATAAAACATGGACGCAAATTAATAAGTCATGGGAACAAATTATTAATTTGTGGCAACAACATAAGTAGACTATTTTTCCCGTCAGCCTTTACTCCCTAATGGCTAATTAGGAGAATCAGAAGGATTCCTGGCAGGCTGCTCATGATTTGGGCCGCCAGAGCCACTCAAGAGCAAGTGTCTGGTTTATTTTTGATGAGAGATAGTGTTAACTGTTGTTGTTACACCCAAACACAAAAAGATATCACGCTTGCGGTACGTCATTTGAATTTGACTTTTAATTTGTATTTACAGTATTTCTCTTTTGAGCAGTTAACCTATTCATATGTTTGAGTTGTTATTTATCTTTATGTTGTTGTTTTTGAGAGTTATGGGTAATATTGGCTCATCCTGATTTATCCCAGTTCTTTTGGGAGGAGGTAGAGTGGGTGTGTAACCCCTGAGCTGAGAACGGGCTCCACTCCAGCCCTGACTCCCACTCATGACGTTAAGATACAACAGACCAACATTTCCACATGTTGTGTTTCTATCAAGTGATCTCTGTGACTCTCACATGACGTCTTCAAGGTTAAACCTGAGCTGATTTGATCTAGATCCAAACTTCAGTAGACGTGAACAACAACGAGGAAGAAATACTTCAGATATAGTGACTAGAGCACATTCTAGTCTAAATGGCTTGAGTTATTAGCGCCAGTCAGAAATGAGTAATGCCATGCTGTTCTGAAGTTTAGGATTTTTGGAGAGTATGCATGAAATCCTTTCTGTGTACAAAACAAATATCCAGAGTGTTGGGAACAAGCCCGGTGCTGCAGTGAGGTGGGGCGAGGGGGGTAATTGCTATATTAAGAGGAAGGAATTCAAAATAAGTTAATCTATCCACTCCTCCATAGGCAGAATGAGCATGCTGTGTCTTGTTCTACACACTGCAGTAATGCTTCACTTTAACTCAATGCCCACATCACCTTGCGGCCTCCTCTCTCCTGCAAGAACTAAAAATGGCACTGGTTTCAGCCGTACAAAGTCTTTGATATTTCTTAAAATCTTACTATTGGTGAAGTCCTAAGCCCTATTCGGACAGTAATTGTTTCTCAGGGGGATGTAAGTGATTTTCACCATTTACAGTGGGTAGTTATGGATGTTAGTGTTTTTCTCTCACCACCCCCGTAAAAATCCCCGGCCAAATTACCTACTGTTTTTTGACAAACACAGAGGTTGTGTGCTAATATAATTGCAGTCCAAATCCACATCTTTGAGTTTACAAGAAGTCGATTCAAAATTCAGTGCTTACCCCTTTTTGAACACTCCCGAACATAGTAAGGTACATTAACTTTGTACTTCGGTGTAATTTGCATACATATTTATTTCTGAAATGCTGTAAAGTATTTAAAAGAACAATACTTCATAACTGCTCACAGCGACTGGAAGCAGAAAGAGAAGAAAAGCACTTAAGACATTCGAAATGGGTCTTTATTATGGCAGCAGCAGGTATGAAATACAGTTTAAAATGTGTATTATAAACGGATATATAAGCTAAATAACTATATCTGTATAATTATAACTATAGTGTGTCTTTTTAAACTGGAGATTTAAATAATCAAATAATAAATAGGATTATATATAATCAAATATGCTAATAAGAATACATTTGATGTAAGTATTTTTAAATGCATTTTACACAATAAGAATACATTTTGTAAATAAAATTCACTTTATTTACAGCAGAGAGTTATGTGACTGGTAACGTGAGCAGTGTGTCCGTAGGTTCGTAGGATCACAGAACTCATTGCGTTAATTCCAACAGCTCAGAAACTCATGTGAGCTTTGAGGTCTTGTCATGGTCTAGTTCAGGGATGGGCATCTCCAGTCCTGGAGGGACAACTGTCCTGCAGAGTTTAACCGTATCCCTAATTGAACACACCTGCCATTTTCTAACAATCATGAAGACTGAGAACAGATGTGCATGATTGAGGATTATCTTAACTCTGCAGGACAGTGGCCCTCCAGGACTGAAATAAGGTTAAATCAGGGGTGTCCAGACCTGCTCCTGTAAGGCTGCTGTCCTGCAGAGTTTAGCTCCAACTCTACTCTAACACACCTGAACCAGCAAATCAAGATCTTATTAGGCATGCTAGAAACTTCCAGCCAGGTTGCAGAGGCAAGTTGTAGCTGAACTCTGCAGGACACTGACCCTCCAGGACTGGACTTGTCCCATCTCTGGTCTGGCATTGGTGTGGTGCACCAAAATATTAAGTCAAGGCGAGCGTGTAGGCAAAGACATTTCTCAGTCCTGTTCTCTCTGCATCATTTTCCTGTCTTGTCTTTTCACTGAGTTTGTCAATAAAAGTGGTAAAAAGGACATAAATAAAATGAAGTTAAAACAGGGGTGTCCAGTCCTGTTCCTGGAAGGCCACTGTCCTAAAGAGTGTAGGTCCCACCCTAATTAACCACATCTGGACCAGCTAATCCAGGTCTTACTAGGCATACTATCTAGAAACTTCCAGGCAGCTGTGTTTAGGCGAGTTTGAGCTAAACTTTGCAGGACAGTGGATTCCAGGACAGGACAAGTTCCAAGTGGGGCTCTTAGGCCAGTATTTCCCCACTGAGTCAGGTCTGTTTGATTACGAAGACATGCAAAATGTTCACTGTTGTGGAGGCTTTAGGAATCTACTTTCTAGGCTACCAGCTTCAGTGGCCGAATCTTCGAAGCTGGTATTCCAATAAATGTTACATTTGAAATATTCCTAAAGTTCTTTGAATGTCAATTGAGATGTTTGACCATCTCTCCACAACAGATCTGTTATTTACCCAAAAGTATATGACTTTGTTTTTCACTCTGCCAGACTCAGTTTCTAGAAAGGTTTGTAATGTATCCCTTCTGTTTCTGCCCTTGCCACAGTGGGTCCACCCTGACTTTGCATTGTGCTTCCTGAAGAAAGGAAAAGCCCTGATGTGCTTGTCACACGAGCTGATGGCCGGGGCTGTGAGAGGGAGGCCAAATGTCTTCACTCAGTCCCTCTTCAGACGCTCAAAGGCACTCTGTTTCAGCCTGATGATGAGCCGATTGGATATAATCTTGAGCGGCGGACTCAGGAGATGGGGAGGGATAGGGAAACGCTACAGTAGGCTTTGCAGCAAAGGATTGTCTTTCTCCAAATGTAGGAAATGAGCATCGGAGGGTTCCTGGTGCCAGGCGGCTCGCTCCTCCTGTTACAACACGGGACCAAATTCAAACCATGTGTCCTCGCACCCAGTTAGCTGCTTTTGCCCACCTCTAGCATTAGCAGTCTGGACGGATCCGTTTCACTGGCTCTCTCCAGTGCAGCGTTCTCGTTCTTCTAGCCCCAGACGAGCTTCTCCGTGGGACTCCTGGGTTAATATGCTGGAACTTTCCCATGTCCGGTCTCCGAAGATGGCTGTTATCCTCAGAGGGCCCCCGTGCAAGCTTCAAGCTCATGTTATGGGGTGAGTACAGTAGCCCACCTCCAGGGTCAAAGGTCACTTCCTTTTCAGATCTCAGCTTAAAGATGTGTTAAATATGTGGAAGGACTGGATTTGTTTTTTGGAATATCTTTTTGTTTAAATATGCAGAACTAATGTGCCATTTGGTTGGGAGGGGGAAATATTTGCTGCCTGCTTCAATGCTGATCACTTGAAAGTGAAGGTGAAGTGACATTCAGCCAAGTATGGTGACCCATACTCAGAATTCGTGCTCTGCTTTTAACCCATCCAAAGTGCACACACACAGAGCAGTGAACACACACACACACACACACACACACACACTGTGAACACACACCCGGAGCAGTGGGCAGCCATTTATGCTGCGGCGCCCGGGGAGCAGTTGGGGGTTCAATGCCTTGCTCAAGGGCATCTAAGTCGTGGTATTGAAGGTGGAGAGAGAACTGTACATGCACTCCCCCCACCCACAATTCCTGCCGGCCCGGGACTCGAACTCACAACCTTTCGATTGGGAGTCCAACTCTCTAACCATTAGGCCACGACTTCCCCTTGTAAATAAATACACTTGAAATGTGTATTTATGTATTCTTTGAGAAAAAAAGGGAGGGAAGAAGCTGGGGGATGTAACACAGCACTTAGCTTGCTCAGACGACCATTTTGATGCCTGTTTAATGGACAGCCTTCATTCTCTGTGGAATATGGCTAAGCACCTTGTCCAGCGTAATGACCTGGCCTTAATAGCAGAGCCACACTATGTGGACAGGGTTCCTCAAATCTGGCCCTGCAGAGTTTAGCTCCAGTCTTAACCAAACACACCTAAGCAAGCTAATCAAGGTGTGTGACGGGTACAACCTGCTAGAAAAGAAGAAGGACTACTTAACCCTTGTGGGTTGTTGGGGACGTTTTCGTCCACTAGGGGGTAAAGTTGAGTCTTATTTTGGCCACAACTTTCTCTGTGTTTGAGCTAATGGAATGATTTTTGGTGACAAATCTTATTTTGACCCGTATTTTGGGAAAATGCTTTGAAATTTTTCAAAAACTCAACGGTACACTCGGGCAAATTCACTACCCTTTCGGGATGTTCGTGGATGTAAACATCCACTAAATTAAACTGCTGTAAAAATGTATCAGATAAATATTTTTTTCAATTTTTTTTTGCATAAATCTATTAATCAACCTCAGTCCTGATCAAAACTACCAAATGTAAAAAAAGAAATCCAAGATTTTAACTCTTTAATTACCAAATTCATAAATGATGTCACTGATTTGGGGAAAAAACACACAAAATTACATATTTTCAATATAAAAAGGGATTGTGGAATGATTTTTTTTTACCTTTTATCACAGTCTTGGGCATGTCAAAGATTAGTAACAACATTGGATTTAATGCATTGTTAGTTTTTGTGCAGCATTAGATTTTAATTTTTTCTCCCTCATTTGTTGTTAGTGGCTGTTTTTGCCCCATTGACTTCCATTATAACTTCCATTATAAACGAAAATTTTTGATTGCAAAACCATGACACCATATAATCATGCATTCTTGTTTGTTGGTGGTGTTACCTGTTGGGAAGAGGTAAAAGTTTTAATTTTTACTGTTGATCATAAGAGGTGGCACCATTAACCCTTTAGATAGGCCTGTGCAAAAAAAGCTTTGTTTCTGGCTTTTATATGGAGTTATATGCAGTATAACAGTATATTATAGTGTTTGTGTGTGTGTGTGTGTGTGTGTGTGTGAGTGTGTGTGTGTGTGCATGTGTGTAAGAGAGACCTTTGTGCACTTACTTTGATATGTCTGAGAAATTCAAAATATGCACCTTAGCTCTCAGAACTACATGGAGTAAACAAAAACAATGTAAGTGTATTTATGCAACTGCTGCCTTTTGATGGTGACAAGTACAGATGGCCTATGTGTGAAATGCTTGTCTTTTCTTGATGGTAAAGCCATCAAACAAGAATGCATGATTATATGGTGTCATGGCTTTGCAATCAAAAAATGCCGTTATAATGGAAGTCAATGGGGCAAAAACAGCCACTAACAACAAATGAGGGAGAAAAAATTAAAATCTAATATTAAAAAGCATTTCATAGTGACGAAAGGGAGGGGTTAGCATAAGCAAAGGTTAATTTAAACCACAGGAGACTACATGTGTTTGTGAGAAACACTGAGAGGTTACTGCCTGCTGCTGCTCATAGATCATAGATTGCAACAGAACCAAAAATAAAACCAGTTGAGTGATTAGTATGTGCGTAGTCTTGGTGTAAATGCCAGTCATCTGTCCTGGCACACATGTTTCTCTGAAAGACGCTCTGCTCTGCTGCATTGAAATGTTTGAAACCAGTCTGACATGTGGCCTCTCTCTAGGGGTGTGCCGGTTTCAGAATTGGGGATGACGGTTATGACGTGAGTCAAATGTGACGGTTCATAACATAACCGTCGGGGGGGGGGGGGGGGGGATTAGTTTGAATAAACGAGCAGACACTGATTAGCTACTTGCTCTACGTTTATTTAAAATTAACAGCAAGACAACTAGCACTGAATGTGCTTGCCATTAAATGAATCACACACAGTGAACAAATCCTTAACAACAACAAAAAAACTTTGCAATGAACGTGCTTTGTTTTAAATAAATCACACACAGTAAACAAAACCTTTTAAAAAAGTAGGCTACTTAAATTCTATAAGAGCATAAAAATGAATGAGTAGCCTAGGCCTAAATTAAAATGATAAAATCTACATACCTTTATTAAAGAAAAAAAGTCGAACAACGACTGTTGTAATACCTTAATTTAACTAAATAAAGGAAACAAAAAAAAAGTGCAATGACATTTTAATATCCTAATCTTTTTCGACTTCCAAGTTCCGTGACAGGAACACCAACATGTTCACTTTACTCGGTTTTAGTGACGATCTGGGGGGTAGCTATGTTCCCCGCAGTGCTAAAAACTCGCTCTGATGCTGTGCTTGTAGTACAAATACACATGTATTTACGTGCCAATTTTGCTAAGAGCAGATAGCGTGTTTCATTGTCTCGCCACCATGCTAGTGGATCTGCCGTAGAGTCAATTGATTGTTCTTGGAGATAGCGGGTTAACTCCGTGTCAGCGCGCGCTCTGATCGGTAAAGGTGGCAGAGATTTCAGACCCCCGTTTATTAAGGAGATCTCCAAGATTTCTCTTCTTGGGAGGGGGTGGTGCACATACCTCTCCCGAATCATCTCCAGCAGCAGCAGCCTCCGAAGCACCACTAACTCCGCCTCCGTTTCCCAATTTCCCCCCGGAGTGCATCTTTTGTCTCCTCCAATCCATTCCCCCCATTGCCTCTGTATCGTGGGTCAAGGAAAGATGACTTTGCCAAAAGCTCCTGAGTGGCTCCCGCCCGCCATCCGCTGATTGTTTTGCGGTCTATGGACGATGCAATGCTTTGCTGATGCGAGTCGCAAAAAAAGCCCTAGTCTGTTCTAGAAAGGATGCTGCAAAGATATTTAATGTATGAGGCATAGGCCTACGCTGAGTTTCACGATGAGATGCGCTCTAGTTCTCAGTGCAGTGCAAGTGAACGCGGCGCTCTGGCGCTTCCATGTCACGGTTATCATTGTCTGCTATATTTGCTTTTTATTTATTAAAATACATGCAATTGGTTGATGAAACATTTATTAAAATTATGATAAAATTTGTACAAAACGAAATTCGTTTTTAAGAAAGGTTTTCTACAAAGCAAAATTTAATGAAGTGGTAAATATCATGTCTGACGATTTACAAAACTTCATTAAGTGGTAAAAACCATGTCTCCCAAAATATTTCGCATCTTATGATCATATCTAAAAAATGAAAATAATTTTTGATAAAAAATGTTTGTAAAAAATATTTTAATGACACTGTTTTGGCGGTTATAGAGTTCTAATGACGGTGTTCAACAATAACCGCCGGTCTCACGGTTATATACTAACCGTCACACCCCTACCTCTCTCTCTCTCCGTTTCACTTCCTCTTGTCTTCTGCAGAACATGAGGAGTTGTTTCATTGATACGTGATTCTGACTCGTCTCTAAACTCCATCATGTCTTTCTTCCTGACAGGATCCATGTCATTGTGTCTGCACAGTTAGCAGATCAGGCGTCTTGTTCACACACAGATGTGTCTCGTAGCTTTACGTTGAGTGTGTGCATTGATGTGATGATGGAAGGCTTTTAAGGAAGTGAATGTGCAGGGATTGTGTGTGTTTTATCTGGCACAGAGGGGGGGAGAAGCTTTGGTGTACCTGTGCTGTGTTTGATCATCCCAGCGCTCGTCATTCCTATCGTTACAGTCAGCTCGGTTTACTGCGGTGAGAGATGTGGTCTGTCCCTGCGTGGATCACTGTACTCATTACTGTATGGGAAAGACAAAAACAGCCAGCCCATTGTACATTGAGAGCGCTTCTGCCCTAAAGGCTTTGGATTTCTTCTTACCTGTCACAAAAATCCCCAAAAGTGCCGGGTGGATGCATATATGTATATATATATATATATATATATATATATATATTTATATATTAGGGGTGTAACGGTACGTGTATTCGTACCGGACCGTTTCGATACAGGGCTTTCGGTACGGTGCAGGTGTGTACCGAATGACCGAATGCAATATTTTGTGTGTGGAACATAAGTAAATTTTCGTGTTTCCAAACGAACATATTAAGTGGCGGAAGTCTTCGCGTTCAGCGCAAATCCCCCCCTGCAGCTGATTTTAAGGCCGGTGACACACTGGCTGCGTGGCGTGAGCGTGGCATTTCTGCTGCGTGTCAGTTGCGTGACGGCTGCTACGCGTTTTGTGTGTCTTTACACACCAGAATCGTGCCTGACGTTGCGCTGCGCGCTGCTGCTACTGTAGGTGACATAGAGGGAGACCGCCGACAGACCAGGATCTTGTCTTTACTACAACAATATCTATGCTTCATGTTGAGCATAAATATAAAGCCTACTTAAAAACAGTATTGACGGTGTTTGACTGGTGCAATATGCCAGTGTGTCACCGGCCTAAGGTTTTCAAAAGGCATCACGCAAGTGTGAACATCACTACAACTAGGAAAAAAACGATTGTAATTCAAACACAGCTCCCGTCGGCATTTAAACAGACCTTTGGTCTTAATTCAGATCGGTCCAACGCAATAACGAAATCTGAGCAGGTCTAAAAACTGAAACTGTTGATGCTGCACTTCAACACTTCGGAAAAGTTATATATATATTTTTTAAATATGAGCAGGCCTACAAGCTGGGATTGGTAATGCTGCACTGTAATCATAGTTATTTATTTATATTTTCATTATATTTTATTATATGATATTGGTTTGAGACTGAGAGTATTTTATTTAGTGAAGAACTTTGCAGCAGTATTTTATTTCTTATTCTTTTTTATTTTATATATATTTTATTAAAAAGTATTTTAAAAAAAGAGTGTAAACTAATTGTAAAAAAAAAGTTTATAGTAATAAACAACCTGCAGTTTAATGTTTGCATTTCTTTCCCTTACTGTACCGAAAATGAACCGAACCGTGACTTTAAAACCGAGGTACGTACCGAACTGTGATTTTTGCGTACCGTTACACCCCTAATATATATATATATATATATATATATGAGACCTCTAACACTAACTTACTCTATTCTTTTTCTATTCTATCTGTTTTTCTTTTTATTTATTATATTATTTAAAAGCTCATGCTAGGTGTACTGTGTTAAGCTAACTGAGACTTGTTATAGCACTTATAAATCATTTCTCTTTTTGTTGTTTTGATTGCTTCCGCTGTCTTCATCTGTAAGTCGCTTTGGATAAAAGCGTCTGCTAAATGAATACATGTAAATGTCTTTTCAGTGGTATATGGTCATCTGACACAATCACCATAGTATTTTTGGTGGTTTGATTGCACATTGCAACAGCTCAGTGAAGAATTCAGTCAGAAAAGTTCCTTTTCAATATCTGGTCATTGGAAATTAGAAAGTGTTTATATAAAGTAGCACTAAACATGTGGGGTAAGATGACCTCCCTGGTGTAAGGTCTCATATCAGCAATGGTGATGAATGACTACGCTATTTTTAATTTTCTCATTCTCTTCATTTTTAAGATTGAGTCAGTAGAAGCAGTTTTGAGGTTAACTGATCTAATTTAGTTTCTCTAGAAAATAGTGATTTATGACATTATTATGTTGAATATCAAAGTTTTTGTGTCTATTTGTTAATGAGGGATCCGTGGACACATCAGGGTTTTTAGATTTGTGGAGTAAAAGTTGTAGCTTTTATTTTGAAATAAAAAGTAAAAATTAAACCTCTGGGGTAAGATGACTCGCACAGAAGCCCTGACGTGGTATATTGTTAGTAATGATATTATTTTTACATTAAGATGCATTACATTTGCCTTCATAGTGTTGCTATTATGACATCTCCAATAAAATATGGGCAATTAAATATGTCAATATTCATATGCCTGTATGTAAGTAATAATCTCTCTTATTGGGATTCTGCTAGTTCAAGTTCAAGTTCAAGTCTGCTTTATTGTCAGTTCTTCCACATGTACAGTACATACATACAGAGAATTAAAATAGCGTTACTCTCAGACCCCCGGTGCACACAGATAACATTAACATTAAATCCTAAAAATCTAGATCAAAATATAAAATGTAGATGCAGCTTTACAATAAGGGAATGTTAAAAAAGACATATAATAAAATTAAAAGGGTAGTGGAGTGGTAGTGGAGGTAGTGGAATGATATCAGTTCCATGCTGAATGAGGTAGTGAGCAGACCAATGCTGCACAAAGTGACTGGTGCATTTCATTGTATATTAGTGGGTGGGGGATCTGGGGGGGTGGGGGTTCATAGTTCAGTGGTGCCTGGGGCAGAAGAGGGATGGGGGGCAAGTTCGGGAGTGAGTTCAGCCTCCTGACAGCCTGGTGGATGAAGCTGTCCTTCAGTCTGCTGGTCCTGGCCTGGATACTCCGCAGTCTCCTCCCTGATGGCAGCAGGCTGAAGAAGCTGTGTGACGGGTGAGTGGGATCACCTGTGATGCAGAGGGCTTTGCGGGTGAGACGTGTTCCATAAATGTCCTGGAGGGAGGGGAGAGAGACACCAATGATCTTCTCAGCTGCTCTCAGCTCTCTGCTCAGCTGCTATGGCTGTCATCAGTTATACACTTGTCAAAATACAATTTTAAATAGAATAGTTTATAGTTACTGAGTAAAGACAACCTACATTTAGCATGATAATGCACTAAGAGAAAGTAAATCAAATCTAAAACCAAAAACACTTGTCAGACAGCACACAATTAGTTACTTTCAATAAGTGAACTTCATTTAACGTTTCCTTGTTAACCCAACTCTAACCCTATAGTGAGTACATGGTGTCTGCTAATTAATGTTAATTATTACTTGTTTAACTGCACTATAACGAGCACACCTTAAAATGAAGTGTAGCCAAACTCTATTAGTAGTAGTATTATACACTTAGTTGGTTATTGAGCTAACATTTGCAATGATCAAGTACAGTCGTGGCCAAAAGTTTTGAGAATTACATAAATATAGGAAATTGGAAAAGGTGCTGCTTAAGTTTTTATAATAGCAATTTGCATATACTCCAGAATGTTATGGAGAGTGATCAGATGAATTGCATAGTCCTTCTTTGCCATGAAAATTAACTTAATCCCAAAAAAAACCTTTCCACTGCATTTCATTGCTGTCATTAAAGGACCTGCTGAGATCATTTCAGTAATCGTCTTGTTAACTCCCGACCGACTCTGTCAATTTAGCACCGACTCAATTTTTTTTTTTTTGCTTTTAGTCCGACCGACTTGCCGATTGTAAATTTGCGTTAAGACCGACCAATTATTTTTTTACTCTTCAAACAACTAATACAAACGCAATAAAATACTTTTAATTATATTTAAGTAAGTATTGTAAATATATAAATTGCCTAAATTCGATTTTTTTACTTAAATATGATTAAAATTTGAATTGTATTCGATATTAAATGCATAATTTCAGGGTGAAGAAAAGCTTTTTGCTTCTCTTCTGAGGCTCAAGATAGCGCATCGAGCAAAATATTACTGCATGTTTATTCAAAGCATTAGAATACATGACTGTGAAAAAAACATATTTAAAATAATGTTTATGAACCAATTATTATTAATTAAGTTGCTTAAAGAACTATAAACAAAGCAGCATTATGTATGCATACATTGTTAAATAAATAAAAAGGGCGGAAAACCAGTCACACAGGATACATTTTTTCATTTAAAAACATGAGATGCGCGAAATATGCGTTCTGTGTGAACGGCTTGGTTTCAGTTTTGATGTAAACAAGATCTCCACATTGATTTTTTTTTTTAAGTGGCTTCAACTGGATAGGCTAACATAACCTTATAATGCAATGACACATATATTGTCATCGCATCTGGTGCGCGTACACGAGGTGAAAGAAGAGAAAGCAGATCCTGCGTGTCGAGCTCGTCCGCCTTTGAAAGTTGTGTAGACACAGCTGTGCACGCGGCGAGATGGACTGGAACACGGACCGGGATCATAAGGCAGCTTCCTTAATGCACACCTAAAATTCATATGCGCATTCGAATGTGGATTTTTATTTTAAATTCGACGAATATTCGGAAAAAATTTTTTGATAGCCTAAGAAAATCGCCTATGCGATTTTTTTGTTGTTCTTGAAATTTAATCGTAAACACAGCCATGTTGAAGCCTGCAGTAAATGTTTTGCATTGTGGCAGTCCACTCTGCTTATTGTTTTTCGAAAATGTACGTAACTTCACGCCAATTTATCATCAGAAATATTGGTCTTTACCAATATATTGAATCTTTACATTCCTCCTGCCTGTTGTCCGTGGATTTACCTATATTTGGTGTTATTTGCCGTATAAAACTTTAGACATGCAAAATCGATTTTACAATCGATTCAATTAACACTTGTCACTCAAATCAAACTGTGCTTTCTTGGGTTGTCACTTTTGTGAAAAAAATCTAAGTAAACGTTCTCTCATTTGTAGATTGCATTGATACGTAGCGATTGATGCAAGTAAAACAGTACCTCATTTTTTTCTCACCTGAAATTCATGCAATAAACATGTTTTTGACAAAGATTTCAATTTGTTTGTGGTCTATATAGCCTGCATCAAAATGAGGTTTGCAATGATGCGCCGAAGGCACGGGTTGAAGACCCAGTCAGTGACGTCACGATATGCTAATTTGTTTAAATTCATACCGACGTCATCACCATCACAAAAATAAACTTTTTTTTTTTTTACATTGAAACTTGAAAAAAAAATATAGACCGACCTACCGACCCTTTTTTTTTTTTTAAATTACTGTTACTGCAAACCAAAATATTTTTAAGGATGGCCTCAGGTGAGAATGTTGACGAGCACAAGGCTGGAGATCATTATGTCAGGCTGATTGGGTTAGAATGGCAGACTTGACATGTTAAAAGGAGGGTGATGCTTGAAATCATTGTTCTTCCATTGTTAACCATGGTGACCTGCAAAGAAACGCATGCAGCCATCATTGCGTTGCATAAAAATGGCTTCACAGGCAAGGATATTGTGGCTACTAAGATTGCACCTAAATCAACAATTTATAGGATCATCAAGAACTTCAAGGAAAGAGGTTCAATTCTTGTAAAGAAGGCTTCAGGCGTCCAAGAAAGTCCAGCAAGCGGCAGGATGGTCTCCTAAAGAGGATTGAGCTGCGGGATCGGAGTGCCACCAGTGCAGAGCTTGCTCAGGAATGGCAGCAGACAGGTGTGAGCACATCTGTACGCACAGTGAGGACAAGACTTCTGGAAGATGACCTGGTGTCAAGAAGGGCAGCAAAGAAGCCACTTCTCTCCAAAAAACATCAGGGACAGATTGATCTTCTGCAGAAAGTATAGTGAATGGACTGCTGAGGACTGGGGCAAAGTCATATTCTCCGATGAAGCCCCTTTCCGATTGTTTGGGGCATCTGGAAAAAGGCTTGTCCAGAGAAGAAAAGCTGAGTGCTACCATCAGTCCTGTGTCATGCCAACAGTAAAGCATCCTGAGGACTGGGGCAAAGTCATATTTGCTTGTAATTTTATTTCAGTACATCACAGAAACAACTGAAACAAAGATCTAAAAGCAGTTAAGCTACAAACTTTTTGAAAACTAATATTTATGTAATTCTCAAAACTTTTGGCCACGACTGTATGCTAGTACAGCTATTGCTCATTAAGAGACTCAGTTTATAAATGATCACCACACGCTAACCACTGCCTGTACTTTACCGCTGACCACTGAAACTCTTCAGGATCCAACACAAGTGAGCACTTCACACCAGCAGGACGTCTCCTTCCTCAAAAACACATCAATTAACACTTGTTCTCAACATCTAGTGCCAAAAGAAACAGAACATATTAAAGAAGATTGGACACAATTAAAGTCCATTTGATTTATTTATCCAAAGCAACTTACAGATGAGGACAACAGAAGCAATCAATTGTAGTATTACAATAACTAAAACAGATCCAAAACTGAAAGTATTAAAGAACAAGAGGTATAAGAGTTATAATAATGATTCACATAACACTAAACCAAACATATGTACAACTACACACACACACATCTATATCAATTCTATATGTGTAATTTAATTTCCATTTAGTTTGTTGAAGTATTAAAATAACTCAAATGAAATCAAAGAAAACTTAATAAAAGATCTATACAGACATAACAGTAAAGCGTAGTTTATCAGTAATCGTAATAACTGCCAAACACACATGCTAAAAATCAATTACTTACACATAGTAAGAAATGGTTACTAAAACTGAAAATAAGGAAATAATATAATAATAATAATAAGTAAATCATTTGCTAAATGCTCAACTAGGCTATTGTGTTGAAGTACATTTAATAAACCGCAAAAGCTATTTTTACTGTAAAATGTAAAATAATTTTTTTTGGAGCATGTTAAAAAATAAAATAAAAATAAAAAAACCTGAGTGAGAACTGTTTTAAAGCGCACACAATTCACACGGATACTTTCAGGTATCTACGGTACATGTCATCTTCCTGCGTAGACTTTCTTGACATCCGGGTGAAGGTCTGACAACATACCAAACTGAAAGGGCCCGGCTGAAACACACGTGGTCCTGCAGATCTTTGGTCACTGATCAGCAGAAGTGTGCCGTGCGTCTCCACACAGAAGACTGTCTGAGGACACACGGGCTCAGATTGATCCCACCACCAGCATGTGTTCTTCAAGACAATCAGCTGTCAAGCTGTGATCTGCAGTGAATGATACAGGAAGATCCAGATTGTGTTCTGAGGTCTCTCTCTCTGACACCCAGACCCTTCCAACCGTGCCACGGCAGACACGAAGACCAGCAACCATGCACAAGCAGAAAAACATTTGTGGTTTGGCAGGAGAGAGGGCCTGTGGATGTTTGGGCCTCCAGGTGTGTGCTGGTCTCTGTCGGGACTTGTGGGATAGCTGTGTGACGGCTGTAATGATAGGCTGCTGCGGCGAGGACATGACTGCACACACACACACACACACACACACACGAGTCTGCGTGGCAGGAGAAGCCAGTGGATTTCAGACGAGTCCTCTCTGCACTGCTCATGTGCTGCCCGCAGGCTGCTGGGAAACTGCACAGTGACTGATTGTCTGAGCTGTCAGTCTCAGGAAGGAAAACTGGGGTTGTGGTGAACCGACGTACACAATAAAGGTAATAAAGGAGGAAGACAGGGCTGTGGATCCCGCTGTGGGCTCGTTTCCCTGTTCTGCCCTACACACGGCCCATTGTCTCTCCTGAGCCCTCGTCCTCGTCCTCACAGTGGTGGATGGGTGCCAGGGCTGTCCTGCTCACTCTCAGAGCCCGCAGTAACAGACTACAGTCGCTGTGGCGTAAGTGCTCAATCATATAATACGAGGAGTTTTATACAGTAAAATTATGTCATTTTAACCGTGCCACTTGTAAAGCTCACACTACATATATATATAGGTGCATCTCAAAAAGAGTATCATGGTCTTTATTTTTTGCAATTTAATTTTAAAAAGCAAACTTATATTCTAGATTCATTGCACACAAACTGAAATATTTTTTAGTTTTTAGTTTTAATTCTGATGGTTACGACTTAAAAAAATGAAGAGTTCAGTATCTCAGTATTCAGAATATAGCAGTTTGATCTTGATTAGTTTGATTAATTGTGAGTATAAATACAGGGTAGCTCCTGGGCTAGTTCAGAACATGGAAGCACAATCATGGGACAGACGTGACCCTAATCATCACTGCAGGAGGCTCAGAAACAGAAGATCAGTGCTGAAAGAGCTTCGTTATTTAGACAACATAACGTTAATATTAGGACTTAAAGGCTATCTGCAAAAAGGCCCGAATGGACATGAACATATCTGCAGGGCTCTGAATGAAATCTTTTTATGGACGCGTTCTTCATGAAACAATGTGCAGAAACACTGCAGCTAAACTCTTAAAATTCATAGCATTTTCATCAACTATTCGGGGTCACCCCTACAAAATATATTGATAGAAAGTTGACTGGAAGTAAAAAGTATGGTAGGAAAAGCTGCAGAAGCAGCGGGGATGAGCACAGTCTTGGGAAGGAAAAGCTGATTCAAGAAGCCGGAGTCAGTGCATCGAGAGTCTCCACACTCAGACGTCTTCAGGAAAAGGGCTACAGCTTTACTGAACTAAGTAAAGTACCAAAAAAAACTTTTTATGGCCTCAAGTTTGATAGTACTCACTTTAGTAGTGCTGATACATTTTGGTGGCCCGACTGGAAAACACAATAGCAGTTTGAAACACTGAATGAGCTTCTTCAGTAAGTTGTGCTGTAGGCTCTCCTATAGCGTAATGTTAATTCATGTTCATTGTGTACTCTTGTAGTAAAGAGAAAGATTCGATGGGTTACTGAGGCATTAAAGCAACCACGCCTGCCACATTAAAGAGCGCCAAAACTATTTATTGTTTGAATTTCGTTATGAATTTGTAATTATTTTAAAGCTGATACTTAGTTTATTAAAAAGTAACAAAACTTTTTGCGATTACTGGACAGCAAGTGTGCTTTAAATAATGAAGATCTTAAGAAGAATCCATATTATTACTGATTATAGATGAGAATGTTAATGTTAATGATATTGCCAGTATCCACACAGCTTTACCTGTTGTAGTTTGTTCACGTGTTTGACCTCACGTCTCTCTCTCACGCTGTACAGCTCACCTGTGTTTATCAGGTGTGTGGTTTCTTTTTTTCCACTAAAACTTTGATGCACATCATCTCACAATTTACTCAATTCACTCGCTATTTAATATTTTTGGTCACAACTGCGACCATTTTAGTCACAGTTTGGAGCCCCACATATATTTTATATTACATTTAAATATTTTAATTAAAAGTTCAGCTAATTGCAGTGATATTAATTTAATCTATAATGCATTTACAATTGCAAATAGCACATAACTAAGTGTCTGAAAACATTATATTCAGTTCACACTTAAGCATATTCTTTTAAAGTATATTAATAAGTAATTAGTTATTTGTTTATATGATGGCGGTGTACACTGATTTCATGACTATCAAGTTTCCATCCCAAAACACATTTTAGGATTGATGACCAAAAAGGAAATTCCCAGTGTGACCCACAAATCACTTGGTTTTGTATAGAAATAAATACTGAGAGGTAGAGCCTCAGTGGACACACACACACACACACACACACACTGTGAACACACACCCGGAGCAGTGAACACACACACACACACACACACACACACTGTGAACACACACCCGGAGCAGTGAACATACACACACTCACACACACACTGTGAACACACACCCGGAGCAGTGAACATACACACACTCACACACACACTGTGAACACACACCCGGAGCAGTGAACACACACACACACACACACACACACACACACACTGTGAACACACACCCGGAGCAGTGAACACACACACACACACACACACTGTGAACACACACCCGGAGCAGTGAACATACACACACACACACACACACACACACACACTGTGAACACACACCCGGAGCAGTGAACACACACACACACACACACTGTGAACACACACCCGGAGCAGTGAACACACACACACACACACACACACTGTGAACACACACCCGGAGCAGTGAACACACACCCGGAGCAGTGAACATACACACACACACACACACACACACACACTGTGAACACACACCCGGAGCAGTGAACACACACACACACACACACTGTGAACACACACCCGGAGCAGTGAACACACACACACACACACACACACTGTGAACACACACACACACTGTGAACACACACCCGGAGCAGTGAACACACACACACACACACTGTGAACACACACACACACACACACCCGGAGCAGTGAACACACACACACACACACACACACTGTGAACACACACACACACACACACACTGTGAACACACACCCGGAGCAGTGAACACACACACACACACACACACACACACACTGTGAACACACACCCGGAGCAGTGAACACAAACACACACACACACACTGTGAACACACACCCGGAGCAGTGAACACACACACACACACTATGAACACACACCCGGAGCAGTGAACACACACACACACACACACACTGTGAACACACACCCGGAGCAGTGAACACACACACACACACACACACACACACACACACTGTGAACACACACCCGGAGCAGTGAACACACACACACACACACACACTGTGAACACACACCCGGAGCAGTGAACACACACACACACACACACACTGTGAACACACACCCGGAGCAGTGAACACACACACACACACACACACTGTGAACACACACCCGGAGCAGTGAACACACACACACACACACACACACACACTGTGAACACACACCCGGAGCAGTGAACACACACACACACACACACACTGTGAACACACACCCGGAGCAGTGAACACACACACACACACTGTGAACACACACCCGGAGCAGTGAACACACACACACACACACACACACACACAGTGAACACGCACTCGGAGCAGTGAACACACACACACACACACACTGTGAACACACACCCGGAGCAGTGAACACACACACACACACACACACACACACTGTGAACACACACCCGGAGCAGTGAACACACACACGCACACACACTGTGAACCCACACACGGAGAAGTGAACACACACACACACACACACACACTGTGAACCCACACCCGGAGCAGTGAACACACACACACACTGTGAACACACACCCGGAGCAGTGAACACACACACACACACACACACACACACACACTGTGAACACACACCCGGAGCAGTGAACACACACACACACACACACACACACACACTGTGAACACACACCCGGAGCAGTGAACACACACACACACACACACACACATACACACAAACACACACACACACACACACTGTGAACACACACACACACACACACACACACAAACACACACACACACACACACACACACTGTGAACACACACACACACACACACACACTGTGAACACACACCCGGAGCAGTGAACACACACACACTGTGAACACACACCCGGAGCAGTGAACACACACACACACACACACACACTGTGAACACACACCCGGAGCAGTGAACACACACACACACACACACACACAGTGAACACGCACTCGGAGCAGTGAACACACACACACACACACACACACACTGTGAACACACACCCGGAGCAGTGAACACACACACACACACACACACACACACTGTGAACACACACCCGGAGCAGTGAACACACACACACACACACACACACGCACACACACTGTGAACCCACACACGGAGCAGTGAACACACACACACACACACACACTGTGAACCCACACACGGAGCAGTGAACACACACACACACACACACACACACTGTGAACACACACCCGGAGCAGTGAACACACACACACACACACACGCTAGGGCTGTCGCGGTTAAGAAATTTCCCCTGCGGTTATTATGGGTGGCTCAATAGCGCGATATGCGGTATTACCGCCGGGTTTTTTTTTTTACATACCTAATTTATCCTGATTTTGCTGCATACAAAGCTCTATCGTTGAGTTATGTAGCATATATTGTTGCTATTTTAACTGACAGAGACACGTTTTAAAACATTTTTGTTTATTGTTAAATGCCAAACAGCAACAAGAACATGCCTTTTCAAATACATTTTTTTAAAGAAATCAAAGAGTTCTAACATGTATTACACATGTATGTGCGCGCGACTTTGGACAGCAGTGGAAATCTAGACTGATTATCGCGCCACCTCCGGTCCACCAGGACAGTGTATTCGCGCTGGAGTCGATGCACTCCTCATGCAGATAGCGTGTGAGCTCGTTATCTGCTCACGCTCTCTTGGGTATGGGCACTGACGCAGAGGTTGTCCGTGACTTCAGCAGGTATGCCTGTTACTTTCACGGCTGTATTTGACAGATGACAGATAACACGTTAAGCCTTATGATGGTTTTCTATGGGAGGAAAAGGCTTAACATGTTATTAAACGCGTTGAATTCATATTCAGGGATCATCTGATTTTTTGTAGATAGTATACTTTATTAATATGATGTTTAGTGAGTTTGGTCTGTTAATATCACTGTATTAGTACATTAAACCACGTTAAGCGTTTTAGAATGTCCCAATGACCTCAAATTAGGTGTATTGCCGCGTCACAGGAACCTTTTTGCCGCAAATTTTGCATAGCGGCTCATCTAAATTCGCTGGCTCGCCCTTTTCATTGGGTTGAAAGTCGAAATGTTCCCAAACTGGCGACGTGACATTAGGTTATGGGACGAGATCGAGCGCCTGCCATCGTTTCAGCCGGCCTATTCAAAACAAACGAAGCACCATAAAGCTACAACGGCTCGCGAGAAAATTACAGTCGTAACCATATTGTATCATTCATTTATTTGACATTGAATGCACAGTGACAAATTGAAAAAACAAGAAGGCCACAGCCTCATAAAATAAAAAAAAAAGAACACTGCAGTTGCTATCTTTCCTCTGCGGTTTGCTTGTCAATAGCGCGGTATTACAATATTTCGGTTATCGCGACAGCCCTAACACACACACACACACACACACACACACACACATCATTTATGCTGCGGTGCTCAGGGAGCAGTTGGGGGTTCAGTGCCTTGCTCAAGGGCTCCTCAGTCGTGATATTGTCGGCCCGAGACTCGAACCCACAACCCTAGGGGTAGATGTCAAACTCTCTAACCACTAGGCCACGTCTTCCATATCTATTGTCCCCACAGCGAGGCAGAGTGAGCTTTCATGCTGCAGTGCATTGGTCAAGAGTCAAGAGCCATTTTTTTGTCATTTGCATAGTTAACACTGGGGAAAACTGGGCATTGAAATGCTTGTGACGAGGCTCAGACATACAGTGACAATAACAAGACATAAGACATAGACGTACGTGGAGAGCACTGAGGTTCTTGAGTGACTATAGAAAGACACGGACAGAGCATTATATGCCCATAAGTGGAAGTAACAGGTATAATAAAGGTAATCAGTGTTTAGAGTTATAGTGTTCATAAGTAGTCCTGAGGTAATATTATGATTACTGGGGTAGAACGGTGTCTAAAATGTCTTTGTAGAGTGACGTAGAGCTACATGGAGGAAAATTAAAGTGGCAGTGCAGATGCAATAAATAAACTTAAGAGCAGCACACATTCAGATGTATTCCTGAGTAGAGCAATGTTCAAAAGTAATTCTAGAGCGTCACAGAGTAACATGAAGGAATATAAATAAAAAAGTGTCAGTGCAAGTACAATGAAGGCAGGGGTGCTCCGATCATGATCGGCCGTTGAGCGGAGCACGGCCGGGGTGTGTTGTAAGGGTTTTCCCGGCTGACGCCACACTGGTGTTCAGTAACCAGCGCAGATCTACAGTAGGTGTGCATCAGTGCTCACCAGATGAGTGTGTCTCATTCACATACTCTGCATTCCTGCTCCGTGAGTGAACTCCTCTTTTGTTCCTGTTCTGACACAGTTCCCAAACCAACGGCTTGGTGCTTTCCATGATCAGCTCTTTTTAGCTCTATTGATATGTTTGGCATTAGGCAACATTCATCATCAGATGGCAGTGATATTCCATACATGCTCTATTTGAACAGGAAGTATTGTGGATTGATTGACTGTCATAACTATTGTGTGGGATCCCATTCCAGAGCGTCATCTTATTGTCTTGATATGTGAGCTGTAATGGAAGGAATGGATGCTTCATTAATGAGACTGCTCAGATAATATCAGCAAACACACACACGCCCCGTTGCTGTTTTCTGCGGTTATGAGTTATGTGACGTATCCCAGGGCTTATGTCTCCAAGTCAACAGCTCATTTAACACCCAGAAGTCTAATATTGAATCTGCTCTGAAATGTTTTTTCAGGATTTTGTTTAGCCCATAGTGAATGAGAATGAATGAATTGAAATCTATGAAATTAAAGCTCAGAAGGCTTCCCGTGTCACGGATCTGTGTGAAATACTGACAGTTTTGGGGAAGTCGTGGCCTAATGGTTAGAGAGTCGGACTCTCAATCGAAAGGTTGTGAGTTCGAGTCCCGGGCCGGCAGGAATTGTGGGTGGGGGGAGTGCATGTACAGTTCTCTCTCCACCTTCAATACCACGACTTAGGTGCCCTTGAGCAAGGCATCGAACCCCCAACTGCTCCCCGGGCGCCGCAGCACAAATGATGCCCACTGCTCCGGGTGTGTGTGTGTGTGTGTGTGTGTGTGTGCACATACTTTGGATGGGTTAAAAGCAGTTCTACCAGAAAGACTCGGGAGATAAAACGTACGAAGCATACATTTATTGGCAACTCAGCAAGCATAATTATAAATTTCTTTGGCGGAAGGCCCCATCCATGGTTCGTAATCTGAGGATAGCGGACCTGCATTTCCTGCCTGAAGACGAAGGCAGGGGCGCAGCCGACCCCCCCTGGAAGGTAAGGACAGGACCATCCTGGTGGTGGTGGGGAGGGTGGAGGTTGTTATCACGTCGGCATCTGTGAACTCAAACATGTGTAAGTACGATCTTTTATACCAAAGTATAAAGACGTGATTGGATAATGAGGAAGGTAATTAGTGACGAAGTAATTGAGTCTTCCTGGCAGAACTTAGGCTAAAGCTTTCATTTCTACCAGAAAGACTCGGGAGATAAAACGTACGAAGCATACATTTATTGACAACTCAGCAAGCATAATTATAAATTTCTTTGGTGGAAGGCCCCGTCCATGGTTCGTAATCCGAGGATAGTGGACCTGCATTTCCTGCCTGAAGACGAAGGCAGGGGCGCAGCCGACCCCCCAAAATAGGTGGATTATGAAACCACCAGACGGGCGGCCTTCCCCCCAAAATAAATAGATTAAAGTATACAAACCAGTTGTGAATCCTAAGGTTCCTGGAAGATATAAAGAGAGAGTTAGCATGATCAGTATGATAACGTTAGATTAACCTCATATGCCTATGTTTAAATGAATTTTTATTTATTTATTTATTTTTATTATTATTATATACAAGTTTTATTTCAGACATGTACGGCCTTGTTAGACCATACAGAAATAGCCACAATAGCCAGACGCAGACAGCCACGATAGGCAGACACAGACAGGCCTCAATAGACCGTACAGAAATAGCCATGATAGCCAGACACAGACAGGCCTCGATAGACCATACAGAAATAGCCACGATAGGCCAGACGCAGACAGCCACGATAGGCAGACACGGACAGGCCTCGATAGACCGAACAGAAAAATAGCCATGATAGCCAGACATGGACAGGCCTCGATAGACCATACAGAAATAGCCACAATAGGCCAGACGCAGACAGCCACGTTAGGCAGAACGGACAGGCCTTGGTAGACCGTACAGAAATAGCCATGATAGGCCAGGCGCAGACAGGCCTCGATAGACCATACAGATAGTGTGTGTGTTTTTTTTTTGTTTTTTTTAAATACCGCTAGTAACACCACCACCAGTAATTGCATGAATTTACCTGATTTCTAACAGGAGAGCTTGCTGAGCTTCGAGAATGGTCAGGTCTGATGTATGATTTGAACACTGAGGAAGACCATCTGCCCATGATCTTAATAGCTGACATAGAGATTCCTCGTTCAGCTGCTGAAGTAGCTGGCCCAATTCTGAATAATGGCTGGTATAGAGAGAGGGGGATAGACTGCAGCTTGAGAACAGCGGTTAAGTGAGTTCTAAAACAGGCCTTGGAAACGGGTGCTCCGTTAGGTAGAGTAAAGAGTGGTGCGTTTTTAGAGTTCTAGGCCGGATTTTAAGGAATTTCACCGTGGCTGAGAAGGGACAGAAATTATTGATTTTGAAATTGTTAAGGTAGCACCAGAACCTTGCGCATCGGTTTGGAGTGCTTAAGGAAGAGTGTGAAGAATTTAGGTCTGAATCGTAGATCGGAAAAGGAATGCCACGAGCAGGATCAAATTAATTAGTTCCTGAAGTGAATTCCCCTGGACGCATAGACCCGTAGAAGGCAGATGAACACTGCCTCGAGAAGAATATTGAGGTACTTCGAAAGGAGGCCATAGCTGATGGAAGTAATAAATTTTTGCAATATGGCATGGTAATAGCAGATGTTGTCTTTAATTTTGTTGGGAGATTTAGCTAACCCCTTATAAGTAGTAATCGAACGGAATATCCAGAAAAGGCTTTGAAAATTAGGATTTATAAAATTTGGCGTAGAATTGGATGCCGGCAAGGAGTCTGCGAATAGAGAAATTTTAAGATTGCGATTTTTAAAATTAAAGACGAGAGGGACAAACGGTCGAAATTAGAAAAGGTAAAGCGGAAATTTGGAAGGAAAAACATTAAAAAGCGGACCATGCAGACGTGTAGGCTTTGAGTGTAGAGGAAGCGACGCATTTATAAATGTGATTTCTAGCTGACGTAAGCAGGTCGTTTAGTTTAGTATTATGTCTGCTAACGGAGGGCAGATTGAAGGATCCGGGTTGACTGAGGGGCACGGCTGTCTGAAGGTGTAATGTGAAGGCCGCAACAGCCGAGTAAGACTGAAGTCGATGGTATGAGAGACAGATGAACCGACACCAGTAGATGCGCGAAATAAACAAGCCTAGATTGCAGCTTAAAGTCCGCATAAAATCGAAATTGACTTAAACTTACTAGCACACTTTGCTAATCTTGATGTAACAATTAATCATTGTTTGTCTTCGTAATCTTTATCGAAATCTGAACATTCCACTCTGTAATGCATAGTTTTTCTGATGACGTCAGGTTGACAGCATGTGCAGAACCTCCTTAACACACCCCTCCAGCCGTTAGTTTGCTATGAGTGAGACGGAGACCAGGAGCGCAAACAAACCATGCCCGCTAATTAATAATCGGTTTAAACTGAAGATATGTCACTATACTGAAATAAAGTCAGCAGCAACTCTGTGTCACATGGACTTAAGATGCCTACTGAGCATTAAGCCGAATCTTACCTACGACTCAAATGAAAGGGTCCATATACGCATCAGCTTGATAGATCCAGTGTTCATAATAGCGCTAGTCCGAGAGTAAGCCGTGTAAAGATGAGGTGAGAGCAGCGGTTCTCTGCATCTGCAGCCATAGAATCCTGTTCCAGAACGAAGCATCCAGGAATAGACGAAATGAACAATGACTGAATAAACAAAGATGCATAGGATTAAAACAACAATCTTAAGTGTGCTAGACGAAGCATATTTTTATTTATTTTTTTTACAGAAATGCGAACAATCCTTATCAGTATAAAAGATTGTAGCTTTTATTACAAGCCTTAAAATGTCTCACTACGAAGGAGTTATTCAAAACATTGCATGCACTATGATCAACATCTTAATTATGCAGTGCGAGTCTGCTAGATAAACAAGCACGAACGCCCAGTGCTTTATCTTGAACGTGTGAGTATAAAGCCTTGCAGAGAATAAAGTGAATGCCCGAACGCCACAAGTGCATAGAACAAAATGATACTTATAATGTTGTAGATTGATGAAGTAATGGAGGCGAGATGCCGAAAGAGACCGGCAGCCTTGATTCTGTCTGCTGGTCCGGAGAGACTTCATTCGTGCAGGTTCACGTGTGCGTACGGATGAAATATTTGTTGATTGAGACCAAAATCCTTTCAGTTGTTGAGACCCAAGCAGCACTGACGCGACATCTCGGAAAGCACCGGCGTTGCCAAGACCGGTGTTTTTTTTTTTTGTTTTTTTTTTTGCTGCGGTTGCTATTCCGGTCCGGGGTTTGAGGTGACCCCAATATGTCATACATAGCCCCTAGAATGTGAATTCTTTCGAGAAACCCCTTTTTGAACGCGATTGGGCTATTTTTAGTAGTAACTGACGGTTTTGAGAAAACTTGGCAACCCTGGAAAGCACGCGAACTCCGCCAATGTTTCACATCCTCTGCCGAGAAAAGCCAAAGCTTGTATATCATCCGACACGAATGACCGCAGATAATTACCAAAGCAATCTCGTGTACATCTTAGAGGAGCAAAGCCAGCGATCTCGTGTACATCTTAGAGGAACGTCGAACTCGCGATAGTTTGCAGAACACAAACTTAACTATAGCGAGTAAATCAATAAACGCGACAGCTTGAGCAAGGAACAATCGTGTCGGAATCTGCGGTTGTTATCACGTCGGCATCTGTGAACTCAAACATGTGTAAGTACGATCTTTTATACCAAAGTATGAAGACGTGATTGGATAATGAGGAAGGTAATTAGTGACGAAGTAATTGAGTCTTCCTGGCAGAACTTAGGCTAAAGCTTTCATAGCACGAATTCCTAGTATGGGTCACACTTGGCTGTATGTCACGTAACACTAAAGCTGGTAGATTCAGGGCAAATCACTATTCTGAGGACCAGAACACTTTGAAAGCCTTTTTGAAAGTTGACGGATCCTTAAAAAGTCTTACATTTAGTTGTATCAAATTAAAGAACATAAGTCTTAAAAGATTAAAAAAGTCTTAATTATGATGTCGAGGTCTCAAATATGGGGACAGTAAGACAAAAATAGCCTAAATTTTAATGATTAAACCTCGAAACGCCATGATTTCATTGAGCAAATATGAGCTGCGTGTTTCTAAATCAGCTGTTGTGCTTCTTTGTGGACTGTTACTGCTGTTATCGTGGAAACCGTGATATTTCTGCCATTTCGAAAGTGCCTCCTGCTGGCAGAGGATGAATCTGCATTTTCAATAAGCCTGTCTGTTATCTTTATTCAGACCAGTGTAAAAAATAACCCATGTTTTTACGCAGCTAACACTTATTGTACATGTTAACTAGAAAAGAAAAGTTCAAGACAAACTTTGAAGTTGGCTAGAGAAAGGTTTGGGGAGGTGTGCTCGAAGCGTGAAGGGAAAACAACGAACGATTCCTAACATCGTGATGTCTATCAGGGATTAGTAAGGATTATTAATAGTATTTTTTGTTCTGTCCTATTTATGATATTTTACAGCCTTTATTACTGTGATATACATTTAAAAGAAACATCTTTTAGATTTCTATATAAATGTATATACTTGTTTTTCATGAATGTATTTTACAAAAATAGAAAGAGCAATGTGTAACATTTTACCAGATTTTTTTGACTTATTCACTTTTATTTGTAAATAAAATATTTCACAAGATTTAATAAAATGATTGTGCAGCCGTGATTTTTCTAGAGTATCTTTTGCTGCTGAATTATCCATTAACCTGGTTTATAATTGTATTTTTGTCATAGATTGTGATTTATATATTTTTTCATTTGTTATTTTTGATTAAAATGAAGTTGTGTATATGTAGTAGATTGTGATTAGCACAGAAGAGTAATGATCAGGTCAACACAGAAGTATAGTAAGTCTACACTGAATTAAAAAAACTGCTGGTATCGGATTGGATTTTCGGTATCTGATCAGATCTAAAAAAATGGTATCGTTGCATCCCTATTTTTTAGCATGTGTCTGAGTTGTAAATGTAACTATTGGATCAACAAGAAGATAATGCATTATAAAAATCTAAACAATTAAGAGAGTTACATCTTATTTAGACACTATAAGTTAATTATACAACGATTGATGATAATTGTTAAAATTAATATTATTGATACTTTTGACCTTTTGTTTTTGTGAAAACCTGTATCTAAACTGTAAATCATCCTTCTCACAGTCATTACAGGCTGTAGCCCCTATTGTATCTGTACGTTTTCTTTCTTCTTCTTCTTCTTCTTCTTCATCTTCTCCTCCAATGGGAGTCTATGTCTGATTTAAGTGCAGCTGATTTGCGAATTAATTTAGATGTTAAATATGTATATAGTTTACAGCTGCAGCAACAGCACATTGAATTTGATGCTTTTCTGAACTATTAATAAAAAATAGTTAAATATAATCCAAGATAAATCCAAGAACTTCGGCTACAGCCACCAAACTCAAATATTGGCCAAATCGCTTTAACTTCCATTAAAAGTCTGACTTTAATTCATCCTAAATCAGTCTGTCTGCTACGTACAAGCTCACAGCTGTCTAACATCCAGCTTAAATTCTTTCTTCAAACTGCTTCATACAGCTCAAATCACTGTAGGGATTACAAGCTTTGGTCAACTTTCCAGCAAGGCTTTGTCAGGTAAACATTGAGAATGGTCTTGATGGTTGTCTGAGGACAGTGTGTGGCTCTTGGTTCATTGCTGTCTTGATGGCGTGATCGATTGATGGTTGTGTCTCAGGAGTGTGTTCTTGGCGTGCGACGCTCCAGTCCTTCCTGAAAGCGAGAGTGGCGAGACATCTAGGAACGGGAAGATGCGGTCGAGTGTGTCTGTTCCAGAAGCAGCCTCTGGTTCCTCTTGCCAACAATGGGTCGTGATTGTGGCGCACGGGGGCCTCCAGCTCGCCGACCACCGTCCACGTCTGCCTCCACAGCCACACACACCTTAGACAAAGTCTTCAGGTGGAACCGGATTGTTCTGTGGTTTGGCTTGCTTTCTGTTGACGCAGTCAGACATTTGGCCAGCGGTGATGAGCATGTGTTACAGTTTTGTCATCATCTTATCACCTGATGCTTTCTGACAACATTGTTCATGTCATTAGAACGCAATGTAAAGGCCTTTCACACCAAGATGATAAGAATACTAGTTCATTCCCCACATGAATGCATCACACTTAATGTCAGCAGTGGGACTGAGGTTGGACACAATGTTTTTTGGTGTACAGTGCTGATTTTTTGTTGTTGCTATAACTCACCAAATGTGACTTTGTCATAGTTTTTGCTGGCGTGGGACATTGCTTGAGGTGATTATGTGTTCTGGTATGAGGCCAGCGGCTCAGCCTTCTTCACAGGTGCGGTCCAGTGATGTCTACAGATCTGCTGTTGCATTGAAGTTCTCTCTTGTACTAGGGTAAACACAAGTGTGCTATGTCCTGTTTTTACTGTCGTACCACGTCACTATTCAAACTCTCTGAAGGGAGGTCACAGAGGTACAGAAATCATAGCAAACAGTCAAGCTTTACAGCGATAAACCCAGCGAGGAAGTTAAGCGTCCTCCTCTTTAACAAGCCAAGTGTACAGACATGACGCCTAAGTTATGTGTACATCAGCGCAGACGCTTGAAATGTCAGACAGTCAACACATTCAGCTTTCTCATCCGTATTGAATATCAAGCATGTTAGATCAACTCACCACACCTGAATGTGCTGCCAGTTTTTAAACGCTCTCTTTGGCAGCTCTCTTCACTCCTGTCAGTCTGCATATGATTTCCCAGAAAAATGTCCATGTCACTCAGCGTGGCTAATCGATGTCAAGCAGCGATCGTTTCCACAGGCGCCTCCATAATGATGGTGTACGTGCAGATGAGTGTTTGATAACAGATATGATTTAACAAAGTACCAACTCAGACTCCGATTCTTCTCCATAAGGATAAAGTAAAACATGACAGACAGTAAGGGTATAGCGCTGTGAAGTCAATGTGGGTAGCAGCTCAGATAATATTTTCTGCTCTTATGGAAGAGTTTGACAACAAATTATTACATAAATAACGACTGTTTCCAAATAGATATGCACTAAAGCAGGAAGTCGCATCCAAAATTTTTAGAGAGGTTGGATATGCAAATAGACTTAGACCAGTATAAACAAAAATATTTAGTATTTCAAAATTAACTAAAATCATTGGTCATATGTGTCCACTTAAGTATTTTAGCTGGCTGAAAGCACTGAATTTGCCCTGCACTGTGAGATAAAAAGTGACAGTGATGAGTGTTGCATTTTACCCAAAGATAAACTTTCCTCAGCTCTTGGCACTGAGAAAAAAAGCCTCAGCGCCTGGCGTGAAATAAACAGTCAGCGCCTCGTCACGCTGCTGACGTTTTAAAAACATGGCGCTCCCATTGAAAACAATTGAAAATACATTAGCCTCGGGAAAAAATGCTTCGGTGGACATATGGCCTAAATTTGATTACATTACACTGTGATCTTCTGTAAGATGCAATCTTGACATTAGTATTGTAGCTGCACACCTGGAACTGATTATACTTCATAAAAATACTGGCGCATTACCTCATTTTCACCTTGTTTATTTTAGCCAAACTTCAAGCAGAACTGAGATAACGCATTGATTCATGGGTCAACATTTCCTGTGAGGTGATGTTCACTTGTTTGTCACTGGCAGTGGCCTTCATACTAGGCTTGCTGCGACAGACGGTGTTGGCGATGATACCGGTGTTGAGCCGCAACTCCAGTGACGTCACTTGCCCACCGCAGCACCGTCCCCCACCATGTTGTTTTTTTGTTACAGTCAAGCCTTTTTAGAGGAAAACCAAAGGTGATGTTTAGCAGAATGTTAACACTGCTCTTGTGTAGAGAATAAGCATTTCAGTGAATGTTGTATTTTTTAGTCTGTTTCTTGAGATCAATCATGACAACTCTCTGAAGATTTTAGCTTTGTAATGAATATGTTAATGTATTTGGTCTCAGTGTAATAGATCTGCTACGCTGCTGCTGTTGGTTATTGCTGGTTATTGTGGATTATTGCTGCTGCTGCGATCAAATACAGGAACTTGCTACTGCCAGTACATATGCCACTGTGTGATGCTCAAGCAAATGCTAACCAGCCATTTAAATCTAAAACATCAAGCTCATTGGCTGTGTATGCAACATGAACCAATCAGCTGTGCCAAGTCCTTTAATGCTAAGAATATCATCAGTTATGCTAAGTTCTGGCCATCTAGTGTGTCATGACAGAATGTGGTAGAAGACATTGAAAACACTGCATGAGTCTTATGGACCACTTTCATAATACTTCTATGGTGATGTTTTTGTAAATCTACTCATTTTGTGAAAAAAAAAATTCACGTAGGTTTGGAACAGCTTAAAGTATATGATTTACGGTTTAACTCCCGTAATGAAGCGTGGAAAACCTCTTGTCCTTGTTGGATCTGCCTGGTCTTGTGTTAGTGTGGGATCAGGTTTGCTGATTGAACGGCTCAGCTCTGGCTGAAGATATCTCAGCGGTTCTCACTCGAGGTCTGTTGACCAGATCAGTGTTTCGTCAACAGTGATGTGACGCCAACGCTGACCTCATGCTGCTGGCTACAGAAGGAAGTTTTGCTTTCTACTGCCAGATTGGGAGCTCGGGGCTTTATTTTAGGAAATCATCTAGAAATAGACTCTGGCTTGAGCTGTAATTTACTCCCCAGGTCCCTTGATGACATCGCTGGACGTGAGAGACCCCACTTCTGTCCAGTCTGAGCTTGCCTGCTGTTTGCTGTCAGTTAGCATGTGTTTCAATGGTCAGCAGTGGTATTCTGGTTGTGCCATTACAGAGTGTGACAGCACAGTTTTTGGGAAGCTGTTGCAGATGCTGATCAAGGCTGGTGTGTTACATAACCTTAATAAAAACTTAGGCCAAAGTTCACAAACACAGTAGAATGTGAGCACACTCCCACTGCACATACATACACTTTAAGCCTTATAATCGTTAAGTTTTATCATCCAGGAAGATCCATGCATTGTATGTGTCGCCACATGTATAAGCGTCCTAGTTAAATCTCTGATGGTAAATTTTCCAATCATTTAAAGTGGCATGAGTCATTACAGATGGTTGCCTTCTCAGATGGTTTGCTCATTTTTGATCTGAAATGCCTGTATCATTTACAATTCAGTTGAAACCCTCTCATTTTCTGGCCAATGTCTTTACAAAGTATTCACATTTTCCAAATGCTGGGTATTTTGAATCCTGTAATCTGCATGTTACAGAGATTGATTCTGTGTTGCCAATTAAAAGAACTAACACTGTATTTCTCGTTCTTCTTTCTTTCAGAAGCTGGACGAGGTGGATAGCAGGATGTCAGATGTGATTCTTCACACAGATTTTCAAGGTGAGAATTTTGAATCTGGTATTGTTTGATCAGGTTTCAGGATTTTGCTCTTTCTGTGTGAACACAGTGTGCTCCTCCAAACTCAGTCAGAAGAGACCAGCTCTTGCTGATTTATTGGAGAGCCCTCAAGCCACGCTAATGTCATTTTGTTGTGATGGTTGTTGGGATCAGTAAACCGTGGGAGTGTGGTTCTGGTCATGTTTAAGAGCAGAGCTGTAGCTAGTCCTAAATGTTTGTGCAGTTTGGGCCTATTGAACAAATCCACTGCTACTGTTTTTCAAGTAGTATTACTTATGGCAGATGATACAGTGTGATTTATGATCAGAACCACAATTTGGCGTGTATAGTCTGAAGTACACCTGTTGAAGTGTTGTAATACTTCTGTAATTACTGTGAGACTTTAAATGCCTCGAAACACAGATGGAATGGATCTTTAACAAACATCCTACAATGTGCTATAATAACTATTAGTAGGTCCTGTCACAATAACTAAATAGCTGATTATTTGGAATTGGTATATATTTATATAGTATTAGCAAACCATTGCTCTGTCATAATGTGATGTATTTCTGAGTGAAGCAAGAAAATCTATGGTGAGAAACATGATAAAAGCATGGGCAAAGCAGCTTGTTTCCTATCAATACTCATGCCAACCTCTCACAGATTTCAAACAATCCTGTTATATCACAGCCAATCAAACACATGCTATAGATGTGAAAGATAAGATGTTTGAAAATTTGAATATATGTTGTATAGAAAATAATTATTGCTTGTATTTCATTTCCACCAGTCTTCCAATCTCAATAAACCTCTATCGTTCATTCTAGCTTATTAGCCCAAAATATTTGTTTTATTTCCTATTCTGAACAGTTTTATTTTTATGATTGTGCAAGATATTAACCTGCAGGTGTTAAAAGTTCAATTCATCCAAAAAGAAAATAAAAATCTGTAATCATTGACTCCAGCACATGCGTCATTGTCCAGTTCTGCTTAACCACCATGCAGTCACACCTGAACTAGCTTCAAGCTATCTACACTAGCGCTCTGACACATGATGAATATAGAATTGTAAAGTCAGACTCTCATTACTCATTATGGATGAGGTTTCACATCAGTAATAAGCTTTATACCCGACTCAACTCGAGGTTCATCCAACGCTGGTCTGTGTTCACCATGAATAGACCCCTCACTAATGGTCATATATGTTCTCCAGGAGGCTTCCTGTTGGCCATTGTTTATATGAGGCCGTAGATTAAAGCTAGCAACGATCAGAACTTCAACCATGCAATTAAGATGATGATGATGATGAAGCACTATGTTACTCTCCTACTCGGTCCGTCCCTTTAATCTAGGCTACAGAAGGACAGCAGATGCTCTTGCCCACCCATCCACCAGCCTCTGCAACTCAACAATAAATAAAAGATAAGACCGTGCCATCAGGACTGTTTGGAATAATAAAATTCAATTTCGAGAGAAGTGCCTCAACAAATGCATGATAGAAGAATAGAAAAGCAGGAGATGAAAGGAGATATGAATGGAACTCTGGCTACAGGCATGCTCGCCAAACAAACAGACTTCCTGAGAGGGCCAATCACAGGTTCTCACCCTGATTCCTGACCCGCGGACGACAGGCCTGAGGAACGCAATTTGTTCCTTTGTACGGCAGGATCATAAGAGCGACTGCAGCTTACTTTCACTGTTGCCGAGTGCAATTGAGTTCTGCGGGCAGGTGGTCCAGGCCTTCTGTGACCTTGTCAACTTTTGCTTTTTTGTTCCCTACAAAGGTTGTTTGGTGTTTTGGCACTCGGCTCTGGCTTGTGGGTCTTTCATGAAGCTGAGGATTAAGAAGGACCGATAGGAGGAGGAGGTACAGACAGTCATCCCTCATTAAAAAAACTCCTCATGGCTGATGGCTCCAGTCTCTCGGCCTCTCCACACGTGGCCTTTGTCTGCACCTAGACTTCCACAGGACTGAGTTGCGTTCAAAGCACAGCTGGTCAGGTATTGTCCCACCTCAAAGACAGCCATAAGGGCAACAAGAGGAAAAAGTTTCAGCCTCAGCTTTTACACACCCTAGGAAAACTTAGTGGAAGAGAAAGGATGGATTAGCTGTAGCAGACACTTGGCTTGCCCACTCGCTCATATCCAGACCCCCTCAGCTGTTTGAGACATCACTTAAGCCTTGTCAGTCCAAGCATTTTTGCTGGACATGGGGACTCCTGATGAGCAAAGTCTCAGAAGAATGTTGCTGCGTTGGTCTTTCTATAGAAATCACGTTATACCACGTTGAGCAGAAGTCTTCTTTTCATCAGTGTGGCTTTGTGAAGATGCACCCTTTTAATTACTTGATCATCGGGACTCTTCATCTTCCTGTCATAAACCCCATGGCGAAGAGGTCCAAACAGTAAGCAGGGAATTCAAAAATAATCACTTGCACCTGCTGATAGCGTAGGTTGGTCGTAAATGCTGTCTTCATTATTTTAATGTTTGATTTACTAAATGGGTCTACGAAATAACATTTAAACACGGTTACACTTTATTTTGATGGTCCGCTTTGGACATTCAGCTACATTTCAGCATATTCTGCTAACCCTAATCACAAACCTAACAGTCTACCAGTACTCTAATGAGAGTTAGTTGACATATAATGTGTAGTTGCAAAGTTACTTTTAGTCAACAGAATGTCTAAAGTGAACTGGATGTTTTCTGTTATTATATTGGTGTCGTAGACAATTTTAGTGCCATAATATATTAAGAATAAAGTCAAAATTATGAGATTGAAGTTGTATTATATTGCGTGAATAAAGTTAAATCAATGTGAAAATTCTACCTACTTGCGAAAAAAAACTGTTTTAGTATTTTCATGAATCAGTCAATGTTGACAAAGTTGTGGGCATTTCTGTGGTAAATGTTGTGTTAGGACTGTTATGACTATTCACAAGCAGTTTTGTTGACGATTTTCAAAAACACTGATTGATAGACCGATTAGCCTTCATGACACAACTTTGGCAGTAATAGCGCCACATTACACATGACGGGCACATATTGCTGATTCTATAGAAAGAAATCCTAATTACTTCACAAAGTGCTCAGTTAAATTGGCCTATGAGTGGTATGTAAATAAGACATAGAGTGAAGTGCTGAAGCATGGTGTACTTAAGTTGCTAAAAGTTTAGAACCCTACAGTATTTATTCACTAAATCTACTGCATGGTTTTATGATCCGTCCTCAGACATGCAGACAAGACCTGGATGAAGCCTAAAAGTGTTTATGAAAGTGAAGTGTTTTGGAGTGCTGGGGTCTAAGTGTAGCCAAGGTTTATTTTTCTGACAAGGACTAAGAATGGCTAACTCCATTCACAATGATAAAAGAGGCAGATTGGAAGCAGACCCTGATGTAGTTGTTTGTTGGCCTGGGGGGATCTCGTACTGCCTAGACCAGACCTTTGATTCACTAAATCATCTCTTTTGACTGAGTATGTGTGGGATTTGAAGATGGGAATACATTAATTATCAGTATGAATTTTGAAAGAAAACTGATCCAGTATTGGTAACAGGACAGTCGAAGACACTCATAAGGCGCGTCTGCCAGCCTCTTAGCACACAGTTCATTGGTTGGAAGAGTGTTGGGACTTAATGACTCAAGTTTTATGTAAGTGCTTCTTGAACGGAAAATTCAGGCCCTTCAGGAGGCATTTAGTTAAAGCCCCTGCCTCCTTCTCTCTCCTATCTAAGCAAAAGAGGAAAACATGATATCAAACATGGTGGAAAAGAGGAGAAAGAGAAAGGGCAAATGAACGGAAATGGTCAGTAGAAGTAACCGAGTGCTAGTGGGGGTCAAGTGAACTGTTTAACCTCTGGAAAGACAAGGTCAGAACGGGGGGAAAGGTCCATGAAAGATTTTGGCATTTCCTGAAGAAAATGTAAATTGCCCCTGTCCATAACATTTACCACCATAATGCTTAGGTTTTTGTGTGTGGTTTCCAGGACATTGCAGTTATTATGTTGTTTAGCAAGTGTTAGCATGTTGCTATGGTGTTCTGGGTAGTCCTTTTTAATATTCTGCTCTTTATGTGGCTCTGGTCCCAGCTTCAACTTAAGTCAGTGGGATGCTTTTCACTCATTTTATCAAATGTTTGATTCTTAAACATTAGTACACTTCTTGTCAACAGGCCATATCTTGTGTCATTCATGTCTGTAGCACAAACAACTTGGGATGAGTTGTGTGTTGAAGTTTGGGCTAATACTTGGGTTCAGGATTAACCTTATGTATGACCAGTAATAATGGAGCTTGCCTTAGCAACTGTATATTTCTGTAAATTTCCATAGCTCACTCATGGCGCTTTTCCATTACCAGTACCAGCTCAACTCGACTTGCCACATCTCGTCTCGGCTCTCTTTTCGCTCCGTTTTCCATTGCAGATAGTACCTCCACAAGAGCACCTGGTCATCATAGTGACACCACAGGAAACTGCCGTGATGTAATCTTCTACGCGACACACACCCGCTACCCACACACACAGGACAATGGAGGAAATGGAGTGTATGCTGTTTTTGATCTTCGGGATGTGGCTGTTTCTCACAGCAAGAAGACAAACATTGTTTTAGGAGAGGCTGAGGGCAGCAGAACGAAACACTGCTGAAAAAGAACAGGAGAGTTTTCCGTCTGGTGCGTTCAAAGATGACGCAGTGAATAGTGACAATTCTCTCTGACCAATCAGCAGTCTGCCATGTTTTCAAGTCACATTTTAGTATCACCTCAGCTTGCTCAGAACCTTACCAGAGGTGATACGAAATAAAGTACCTGGAAGCAGGTACAAGTACAACTTTTACACAGTGGTAAACCAAACAAAGGCGAGTCAAGGCAAGTCGAGCTGGTACTGTGTAGTGGAAAAGCGCCATTAGACACTGAATGCATCGCACTGTTAGTGAATCTTTCCGGGGTTCTGGGGGAATTTAAGTGGTTTACTGAATAGGACTAGATATGATTCATTGTGTATAGCCTTATAGGAGACCCCCCACTCTGTGAACCTTTAAAACCTTCCCTGTAATTGTTGCTGCCATATAACACAGTCAGTCAAACATTGCACCGCCTTTGTCTTAAGAAGACAAGAATCAGTCCTGAACCATCTGCCTAAATATCTTAACCCTCTACCTGCTGTGCTGTTGTGAGTGTGTGTGTGTGTGTGTGTGCGTGCGTGTGATTGTCAAAGAAAACAGCCAACCAGTGTTTACACACACTCGCCCTACCCTCTGCCTTCTCGTTTCCCACAAACAGTCCTTCAACAGTCCACCTGTCATTAACTTTCTCTCTTCTGCTTTCTCTCATTTCCATAATAGCCCCTTTAAAGTTATTCCTTTCTCTGGTGTCTCAGCAATGTCAGGTGAGCTCTGAAAACCCAATTCTGCTGCATTTCAACACCGTTTTATATCCCCTCACCAATCGTCTGTTTGTGGGAGTTTAGAGTTGGGCCACTCCATCAACACAGGAGCACGTCTGCTGCCTCCAAGCAGCTCTGCAGTCCCTGGAACTTAAGCCTGTTGGTCCGGAGCACTTGGGTCAGCAGTATTCCCCTGGACCTGAAGGCATTCACTTCACACCATGAGGCCAGGAACAGCAGCATAACTAGGGATGGGAACCGAAAACCGGTTCTTATTCAGAACCGGTTTTGTTCTTTGAAAAGAACCGGAACCGTAAGCAATTTCTAAGTTTCGGTTCCGAAAATGGTTCTGGTGCAACACGTGACCAAGCGCTGTGAGCAGCCTTGCGCCGGTGTTCTGAATATTCAGCGTTTCCCGTAAAGCAGCGGTTCTCAATTGCAGTCCTCGCGCCGCACTGCTCTGCACATTTTGAACGTTTCTCTTAGCGCTTCAGACATTTGTTCTATTCGAACATAAGTGCCCTGCAAAGTGGACATCACAGGATATTCAGCCATGATTCCAGTTCTAATCGAACGTAACTATATGTTCCAATCAAAGTGCATTGAAGTGTGCAAGACGTGAATTTAAATTGTATTGATTTACAGAGGTATATGATGTCACAGTTGTCCATGTTTAAAGACGCTGCACAGCACAAATCAGTGAATGAATGTTTCGATGTGAGGTAAACTTCAACAGATTTCCCCTGCTCAGGGAGTAGGGAGCAATGAACAATTGGAACACAGTTCATGCACGGAGTTAATTTCTAACGAGCTGATTATCTGAATCAGGTGTGTTAACAAAGAGAAACGTGCAAAATATGAGCAGTGGGGCGCGAGGACTGGAATTGAGAACCGCTGCCATTAAGGATGTCACGAACCGAATAACAGACACGCCTCCCTGCCTCTTTAATTACTGAGCACATTGATTCCAATAACGCGCATTCACAGACTCGTTGCGTTGTCCCGTCTTTAATTGCCGAACACATTGTTTCCCACGACTGTATGTGCACTCGCGCCTTTGATAACTGCACATCGTTTTGTCTGACTGTACATCTACACTAAATGACATTATATTTGTCCCATACTGTCATTAATATACATACTGGCATCAACTTGGACCACTAAATAAATAGACTGCTATTGTTATGCAAGTATGAGGGTTAGATTATTTAGTGTACAGGTCATTTCGATAATGATAAGCAAAGTAATAGAAAATATTTATTTTAATGCATTTTAAATGCTTAAAAATGGATTGCATCACACCGTCTCCTGACTGCATTATTATTTGTAAAATAGGGACTTTATGGAGAGTGTGTATAAGTTTAACCATTTATATTTCATTACATTTACATTTATTCATTTAGCTGACGCTTCTATCCAAAGCGACTTACAATTGCTATATATGTCAGAGGTTGCACGCCTCTGGAGCAACTAGGGGTTAAGTGTCTTGCTCAGGGACACATTGGTGTCTCACAGTGGATTCGAACCTGGGTCTCTCACACCAAAGGCATGTGTCTTATCCACTGCGCTAACACCACCATAAGCAACTTACAGTGCATTCAGGCTAACATTTTTTACCCTAAAATCTGTTCCCTGGGAATCGAACCCACAACCTTTTGCGCTGCTAATGCAATGCTCTAACATTTAGCCACAGGAACACACATTAAATAAGGGAAATTAACAAGTGTCTCAGCCCTCAAGGGACTATTTTGCCAACAAGCTTATTCCTGCTTGAAAAGCAAAACATTATTGATAGTGTAAAAAACATCAACTTTGAAACACATGCTGATTGATGGACTAGCATTACTCAACATTACTTACTACTTTCCAGCAACGCTACATTCAGTGAAGGTAAAATGGTAAAAAACATTTATTTAAATGAAACCAGAAGCCGAACCAGAAAATTTCTAAAAATACCCCACCCTACTTATGAAGATCAGTACACTGTAATATATGTTGCATTTTGACATTGCCAACCTTTAAATTAAGTTGACAGTAAGTAATAAACAGTATTGAGCATTGAGTAGTTGAGTGTTGTGCATTTTTCCTTACCACTATTTCCTAATAATTGTTTAAAGATTTTAATGGAACCGGAATCAGAACCGGAACCGTTAGGTGGAACCGGAACCAGAACCAGAAAATTTCTAACGATTCCCAACCCTAAGCATAACCCTCCTGGTCTGCTTTAAACCTCAATGGGAACCATGTGCTCGTTTTGTGGGATTGGAGCCCACCATGGTAGAAGCTGTTTCTAATCCCAGTAAAACAGCATGGCATGGCATTTGCGTCCAGTGCATGATGCTCTTTTGTTTCCATAATCAATGTGAAGAAAGACAGTTGTGTTATGTAACCACCCCATGGCCCAATCTGTATGTGTAGAATTCCAGTATGACTGGAAAATAACTCTAATCCTGGCCAGAAATTGATTTTCTGTATGATACAGTTGTTTACAGTTTAATGACAACATTTCTACTGCCACCTTTTAGTAAAAGAACAGTTCCAAACTCTCACACAAAAGGAGAAACTCAGCAGCATGTTTATGCTGCTCTTTGCCAAACCAAAGTGAATGATAATTCAGGCTCCAAAAAGTACATCGAAAGTATCATAAACATGAACGATGTTTCACGTTGAAATTTGTAGACGTATGATATCTATTGTGTGAGAAACTGACCCAAATTTTTATTAAGTTTAATTTAGAAGTCATCAGGTTACATTTTCTCATTACTCATATATCTATGAATGCATTCAAAGAATGAAGATGCAAAGATTCAGTGAACCCTTTAATGGGTGGCTATCGATGATTGATGACAATCAAAGCGCTGGCTTTGGGGAAGCTGAAATATCACTCCATGCATGATAGGGGGTCACGTATCTCGGCAGACTTCTAGCGATCTTGGTCGAACTTGGCATCTCCTCTTGTTTTCTTCTGTAGTCTGTCAGTCTGAAAGGCCACTCTTTTTGTTCTATGTTTGTGTTCAAGCACACAGTCATCTGAAAACAATAGAAGCACGTAAGAGATTACCAGTGGGGTGTTCGACATCCAGCCAACAGGAAACACATTCCAGATGAGAAGGCTTTACTGGCTTTGCCTTTTCTGGTCCAGAACAAACTGCATGGCAGTGTAATATTTATGATTCAGAAATAAAAACCATGAAAATGTTTTGTTACAGGTTACAACATTATAAGACCACAGGCAGGCTCTTAAATTGCTGGTCTCACTTGATTAACAATATCATTCATCATTTTCTTTAGGTTTGTTGACTTTTTAAAAATTGTTATATTGCATTTCTGTAGCCGATAGTTGTAGTCCTTTGTCGGTCAGTACAGTGATCCTGCCAACATTTATGACATGAAACAACTGTCCACCAAAGCCACTGTGTATATAATTATGCAGGTCTTTAGCAGTGGCAATATTGACATCATAGCACTAACCCGTACCCATACCTGTTGAATCAGAGCTCTTAGATGTTGTAGTGTGAGCTGACGGTGACAGTGCTTCTCGGCAGAGCTGACAGGGGCTCCAGCTCACTTTTTCACTTATCAGAGAGCTGGCCGCCCACATATCTCACTCGCTCTATCACCTGCTGAGGGTCACACTGTGGAGATTATTATCAGAGATGTAAGTTTCATGGTAGTTTGTAGTATGTTCCAGTCATATACTGCTGCAAAGCGGAAGGCATTACGTCCAAAAGTAGTAGAAGTAGGGGGGGGGGGTACTAAATTTAATCAAATTACTTGATCTTGTGTAATAGGAGTCATGAATGGCATGAAGAAGAGATGACAGATAGAGAGGTGTCTTGCCCAGGATTGTCTTGTATATGAAGAGAAACCAATGATGGAGTCGCCGGGTATGAAGGGAGGGCCAGCCCAGTTTATACAGGTCACGGTGATGAGTGAGTGGCAAAATGGATGGCTGAATGATAAATTGTGTCAAGTTTTTTTAGGGCTGTATTTGGTGCCATTCTGTAGATAACATCACCATAATCCAAAATTGGCAGTACTGTCATCTTAACGAAGGTACGTTCGGTAGCATAAGAAAAGGAAGCTTTATTGCGGAAAAGAAAGGCTAGTCTAGCTTTGACTTGTGTTTGAAGGTAATTGATGTGTCTAAAGAATGACAGGGATGAATCCAACCAAATGCCTAGATATTTCTATTTTTTGACATAATCCAGAGCCATACCGTTCATGCAGGTGATTGTAAGTGGAGTCTGGGTAACCAGTTTTCTGCTAAAAAGTATACATTTTGTCTTACTGGTGTTAATACGGAGGTGGAGATTGTCAAAAAACTGCTCTATAGAGGTGAAGCTGAGTTTAAGACTGGAAGCCGCAGAATTTGGAGAGGATCCAACTGAGGACAAAACAGTATCATCTGAATAAAGATGAATCCGAGAATTGCCAGTAGCTCTGGCTATATCATTGATGTAGATAGACAAATGGGTTGGGCCCAGGATTGAGCCTTGAGACACACCTTTAGAAATAATAAGTGGGTCTGACATGAAGTTTTCAACCTTCAATTGCTGGACACGGTTGGTGAGATAATTGGCAAACCAATTACAGCTAGATGAGTACAAACCAATACTGGAAAGTCAAAGGCCTTAGCAAGGTCTATAAAGGTGGCAATACAGACCTGCTTGCTGTCTAATGCTGTAATTACATTATCAAGGACCTTTGTAGTGGCTGTTATGTAAGGCATGGTAGGATGGAAATTGGGCGATAACAATTTGGGTCAGATTCAGAACCCCCTTTGAAGAGGGGACAAATTTTGGCTGATTTCCAATCAGTAGGGAACTCTGAGAGCTGTAGGGACATGTTAAATAGTCTTGTGACTGTAACGGCAATAATGTGGGCTGCTGCTTTTAAGAACATGGGATTAAGACCATCAAGGCTGGCAGATTTGTTTGTACTCAGCTTGGTGAGTTCATTCTGGACTTCAGAGGTGGAGAAAAGTTTTACGCTAAAAAGTTGGAAGACCAGTTTACTTCCAACGACTCTACTTCAGTTTGGAGAGGACTGAGAGCCATCACAAACTTCAAGACACCATCCCCTTGCACTGAGGCTAATCAACGACTTGCTAACGACCTGAATGAGTTTTATTGTAGATTTGAAACCCCCAACACCCACTCTGACCATCTCCCTACACAACCATTAACACCTCCTGCAATCCCCCTCTCCATACCTCCTGCTCTTCAAATCTGTGAAGATGATGTGCGCCAGGTCTTCAAGAAAAACAAAAGAAGAAAAGCACCAGGCCCAGATGGCGTTACACCAGCCTGTCTGAAAACCTGTGCTGACCAGCTGGCCCCCATCTTTTCACAGATCTTCAACAGATCTCTGGAGTTGTGTGAAGTGCCTTCCTGCTTCAAACGCTCAACCATAATCCCCATTCCAAAGAAACCCAAGATAACAGGACTTAACGACTACAGACCTGTGGCTCTAACGTCTGTCGTCACGAAGTCGTTTGAAAAACTGGTTCTGGCTTATCTGAAGGACATCACTGGACCCTTACTGGACCCCCTGCAGTTTGCGTACCGAGCAAACAGGTCCGTGGATGATGCAATCAACATGGCATTGCACTTCATCCTGCAACATCTGGACAAAACAGGGACTTATGTGAGGATCCTGTTTGTGGACTTTAGTTCGGCTTTCAACACCATCATCCCAACAACCCTCCAGACCAAACTGACCCAGCTCTCTGTTCCTAGCTCTATCTGTCAGTGGATCACCAGCTTTCTGACAGATAGGCAACAGTTAGTGAGACTGGGGAAATTCATGTCAAACAGCTGCTCCACCAACACTGGTGCCCCTCAGGGATGTGTTCTCTCCCCTCTGCTCTTCTCCCTGTACACCAACAACTGCACCTCTAAAGACCCCTCTGTCAAGCTCCTGAAGTTTGCAGACGACACTACAGTCATCGGCCTCATCCAGGACGGTGACGAGTCTGCTTACAGACAGGAGGTTGAGCAGCTGGCTGTCTGGTGCAGTCTTAACAACCTGGAGCTGAACACGCTCAAAACAGTGGAGATGACTGTGGACTTTAGGAGAAACCCCCCTGCACCATCATGAACAGCACTGTGACTGCAGTGGAGTCATTCAGATTCCTGGGAACCACCATCTCTCAGGACCTGAAGTGGGACAATCACATTGGCTCCATTGTGAAAAAAGCCCAACAAAGGTTGTACTTCCTTCGCCAGCTGAGGAAGTTTAACCTGCCACAGGAGCTGCTGAAACAGTTCTACTCAGCCGTCATTGAGTCAGTCCTGTGTACTTCAATTACTGTCTGGTTTGGTTCAGCTACAAAATCAGATATCAGAAGACTACAGAGAACTGTTCGGACTGCTGAAAGGATTATTGGTGCTCCTCTGCCCACCCTCCAAGAACTGTACACATCCAGAGTGAGGAAAAGGACTCAGAAAATCACTCTGGATCCCTCACATCCAAGTCACCCCATCTTTGAACTTTTGCCATCTGGCCGGCGCCTCAGAGCCGCAAATACAAGAACAGCAAGGCACAAGAATAGTTTCTTCCCCCAGGCAATCTACCTCATGAACAGTTAAATGTTTCCCACTTAAACTTATGCAAAAATGTGCAATATCCTTATATTTATTTGTTACCCCTCCATCCTAGAACATTCCTGCATCTCACTCAATCCTATTCCATTATCATTTATAGCACAATTGTTTATACACTTATTTATTTGCCAATTTGTAAATCTCCTGTAAATTTTTTTTTTTTTTTTTTTGTCTGTGTGTTGTTGTCTCTGTTTACTGGAAGCTTATGTCACTAAAACAAATTCCTTGTATGCGCAAGCATACTTGGCAATAAAGCTCTTTCTGATTCTGATTCTGAAAGGCATAAAGGAGAAGCCACTGCTGCTTGGTGAAGAAAGTTGGACATCTGCTGAGGTTGTAACTGAAGTGTCCATTGAGACTGGATTAGGGTTTCACATTGAAACTGTATGGGTTGCATTAATAAAGTGACGATTTAGAACTGAAGCCATCTGAGACTTCTCAGTAATAATAATGTCGTTAAATAACATAGAAACTGGTAAATGAGGGGAAATAACTTTATTTTCCATTACCTTGACTAGTCTATAATATAATGCTAACAATACAGATTTTTATCTTCGCCTATTTTGGTCTAAACGTCTGCCATTCTTTATATTTTGTAACCTTGTAAGGCTTTGTTTTTAAAATAGGGGAATTAGTTGGTCTGTGCAGCTCAGACAACCTGCAAAAGACAGAGAATCGTGATCAAATAATAAATGGTGATATTATATATTTTCCATATGGCCCAATCCTAACCGAAAGTAAAAAATGGATTTTCAGTCACTTAGATGAGCAGGTAAATGGGTGATCTGGATCAAGAAGATGTTATCTGCTGCAGTCTCTCTAGTGGTAGTTAACCAGAGTGAGTTTAATGAAATCTCCCGCAGGTCTGTGGCTCTGTTTCCAGTGTCTGTGTGTGATTAGCACACTTCCACCTGCATGACAAGTCCAACCGGAGAACATCCACCGCCACTAAAGATCAAATCAGGACTGAGTCGTGATCACTGGAAATCAAGAAACATGTCATGTGATGCCAGGTCAAATCATGTACTGTCTGCGAAATCCAAAGCGTTCTCATTCTCCACTTGTGCTCGGGGACAGAACCCCTGATAAGGGGAGATAAGGCAGGAAATCACATCCTGTGTACTCAAAATCTGAAAAATCAGTTGCTTATGGCTGCATTTCAGAATTAAACCTGCTGTTAGATGATTTCACTGGAGTTTTGTGTGCTTGCTTGTCCATGCAAAAGTTGAAAAGGTGTTCTGACCCATTCAACAAATATATTTATTTAATAATATAATTTAATAAATATTTATACATTGAAAAAAGCTAATATTTAATATTTCTATTTATATTATCCTAATTATATATATATATATATATATATATATATATATATATATATATATATATATATATATATATATATATATATTCTAAGACTAGAATTTTATTTTATTATTCATAACATGTATTTTAATTTGGAAGAAGACATTTTCTTAAGCTGTGCTCTGGCTTGTGGTCAGTGTGAAGCAGACGTGTGTGTGTGGGGGGGGGGGGGGGGGGGGGGTCACACTGATTTACACTGTAGTTTAGCCGACGTGTCCATGTGTTCTTCATGTTCACATTAACTGAGCTTTCTCTCAGAGTTTCTCTCGAGTGAAGGGTGAAAATGACTGTGTGTGTGTGTGTGTGTGTTTATGGGAGTTACAGGAGAGTCACTCCCAGAGCAATGCTACAGTGTCTCTTGTATCTTTTAGCTATGCTAAACTTTGGGATGTTTTCAACCCTCCACATTGTGAGGAAATCAACTGTAAATGCAGCTCAGTATGAATAGACCTCAGGCCTGAGAGGGAGAGAGAAAGGTTCACAAAACATCCCAGTATTTTACAGAAACATTAGCAGTGGATTTATGCGACTGTACAAGTTCTGACACTGTCCGGCTGTGTACGGTTATTTCGGACTCCAATAATGCAGCATATGATCCTCGTACTACAGATGTGTGGGAAACCGTCAACTTGAGCTCTTGTGCAACAACACACAGAGAGTACCTTGATTCAGTTGAACGGGAAGCGTGCGTGTTCAGACTAGTCCAGACGAGTGTTTTAATAAAGCCACCAAATGAAGAATGAAGCAGGTCAAATCAGGTGAATCTGAAAGATATTATGTGTGTGGTGCTGTAATGAGAGTGATATCAGCACTCCAGCAGCCTGGAGACCCTAACACAGGTTTGATTTCCTCGAGATTTGTCCGAGTGAAGCGTGTGAGGTTGCCCAGCTCTGCTGATGAGAGAGCAGCAGAGAACGTCAGTGTTTGTGGCTCTGGTCGTGAGCTGTGGGAAGTCAGATGGAGGATCTGATGGACCGATAAGAGAGGCAGGTAGAGGTGAAGACGTCATAGAAGGCATCCGTCCCGTCTGTGGCCATCAGATCATCTTCTGTCAGTCCACATGCACACGTGGTGTATCTGCAGGAGAAAGTGTAAAACAGCTCTAGGCAGATGGATTTATATAAAAGTCATAATCATACATAAATAATATAGTAACTAGGCCTTTCTCTGATTTCAAGTCAAGTCAAGTCTGCTTTATTGTCAGTTCTTCCACATGTACAGTACATACATACAGATAATTGAAATAGCGTTACTCTCAGACCCCCGGTGCACACAGATAACATTAACATTAAATCCTAAAAATCTAGATCAAAATATAAAATGTAGATGCAGCTTTACAATAAGAGAATGTTAAAAAAGACATATAATAAAATTAAAAATAAAGTTAAATAAAGCAGCGCAAGGCAAAAGGCAGATAGAGTGCAAATCAATGAAGTGAACAAAAAAAAGCTTAAGTCTGATTTAAGTGGCAAAGGGCTCAAGAGCAGTTATTTTATTTAATAACTAACTGATGAGGTAGTGGAATGATGTCAGTTCCATGGAGAATGAGGTAGTGAGCAGACCAATGCTGCACAAAGTGACTGGTGCATGCCATCATATATTAGGGGGGGGGGGGGGGTGGAAGGACCTGGGGATGTGGGATCTGGGGGGGGTTCATAGTTCAGTGGTGCCTGGGGCAGAAAGGGGGGGGGGGGCAAGTTCGGGAGGGAGTTCAGCTTCCTGACAGCCTGGTGGATGAAGCTGTCCTTCAGTCTGCTGGTGCTGGCCTGGAGACTCCGCAGTCTCCTCCCTGATGGTAGCAGGCTGAAGAAGCTGTGTGACGGGTGAGTGGGATCACCTGTGATGCAGAGGGCTTTGCGGGAGACCTGGAGAGAGGGGAGAGAGACACCAATGATCTTCTCAGCTGCTCTCACTATGTGTTGTAGAGTCTTTCGGCAGGACGCGTTGCAGGCGCCATACCACACAGTGATGCAGCTCGACAGGATGCTCTCTATGGTGCCTCTGTAGAAGGAGTACATGATGGGGGCCGGGGCTCTGGCTCTCTTCAGTTTGCGGAGGAAGTAGAGACGCTGCTGTGATTTCTTGGCAAGTGCTGCTGTGTTTTCACTCACTCTCTCCACAGTCGCACCGTTGATGGTCAGAGGAACGTGCTGAGTGTGTGCTCTCCTGAAGTCTACAACAATCTCCTTTGTCTTCTCCGAGTTCAGAGACCGATTGTTGTCACTGCACCACTTGGCCAGTGGCCTGTAGTTTGTCTCATCTTTGTTGCTAATGAGACCCACCACAGTCATGTCATCTGCAAACTTAATGAAGAGGTTGGAGTTGTGTGAAGGTGTGCAGTCATGGGTCAGGAGAGTGAAGAGGAGGGGGCTCAGCACACATCCTTGGGGGGTCCCAGTGTTCAGTGTGATGGTGCTGGATGTGTTGCTGCCGACCCGTACTGCCTGAGGTCTTCCAGTCAGAAAGTCCAACAGCAAGTTGCACAGCGAAGTGTTGAGCCCCAGCTGAATCAGTTTGTAAATGAATTGTTGAGGGATGATTGTGTTGAATGCTGAACTGAAGTCTATGAACAGCATTCTGACATATGAGTCCTTTTTGTCTAGATGTGTGAGTGCTGAGTGGAGGGTAGTGGCGATGGCATCATCGGTCGACCGGTTGGACCGATATGCAAACTGGAAGGGGTCCAGGGGGGGGGGGAGACTTGATGTGGTGCATGATTAGCCGTTCAAAGCACTTCATGAGGATGGGAGTAAGTGCAACAGGACGGTAGTCATTGAAGCAGGATGGAGATGGCTTCTTCGGAACTGGAATGATGGTGGTAGTTTTGAAACATGTGGGAACAACAGCCTGACTCAGTGAGAAAAAGTCTGCTGCACAGTATTTCAGTACACGCCCAGGGATGTTGTCAGGACCCGGAGGATTTGTTGTCTTTTCACTGTTGTCACCAAGCCCCCTAGGGTTTAACCCCTTCAAACACAACCTGTATAAAGACTTTTGCCTTTCCAATTGCTTCCATAGGAATAAAATCAAATGCTGCTCAATAGATACACAGCCATTCAAAATTTTGGGATTAGGAAGATTTTTCATGTTTCTGAAAGAAATCTGTATTTATTTGATCAAAAATACAGACAAAAACAGGAAAGTTGTGAAATTATTGCAATTTAAAAATGTAATTTTTCTTTTTAATGTAAATATATTGTGAAATATAATGTATTCCTGTGATGCACAGCTGTATTTTCAGCATCATTACTCCAATCTTCAGTGTCACATTATCTTCAGAAATCATGAAAATATGATGATTTATTATCAGAGCTGAAACTGTTGTGCTGCTTAATATTACTTCAGAACCTGTAATACTTTTTTAAGGATTCTTTGATGAATAAAAAGTTAAAGAGCAGCATTTATTCAAAATAGAAATCTTTTCTAACAATATACACTACAGTTCAAAAGTTTGGGGTACGCAGATTTTTTTCTCTTTAAAAAACAACAACTTTATTCTTTAATCATTTATTTATCACTTTTATACAGAAAAGATGTATTCAATTGATTAAAACCTGACAGTAAAGACTTATATTATAATTATATATTCCATTTTGAATAAATGCTGTTCACTATTAATATTACACTTTAACATCTGGTTTAGTAATATTGTAATAATATTTCACAATATTTCTTTCTATTATTATTATTATTTATGCAGCCTTGACGAGCAGCAGAGACTCCTTTCAAAAGTAATACAATTCTTACTGATCCCAAACTTTTGAATGGCAGTATATATGGGCCATTCAACAACAGGGCATGTTTTAGTCTGAAATGAACTACAGCCCTACATTTCTGATCAGGAAATATTAATGTGTTGCTCTCTCTCTCATAGCTTCAGGGTGAGTAGATCAGCCCATCCTTTTGATGTAAATGTCTTCAAACGTCTGAAAGTTCTGTGTGTAACTCTAAGGAACGTCACGCCTCTTTTCTGCAATTAAGCAGAATATTTCATATTTCATTTTTATGTGTGTACAATTGTTCAGAACTGTGCTAGCTAACCATGTGCTGATTAGCATCTAAAATTGTCACTACCGAAACATCTTTGTTGCTTTGGGTGTTATCCCATAGAATTCAACAATTCATCAGTTTCGGTAGTGACAAAAGGGAACACATAATCCTCATATTTGGGGGATTTTAAGTACCGTTATGCAGTTTTTCAGCATGTTTTAGTAGTATTTTAGTATGCAAGTAAATATTCTGCAACGTGATGTGGTCGCTACCAAAGCATTACTGTCACTACTGAAACATGGGATGTTTTGTCGAAAACAACGTTTATTGAATTAAGACATTATGATAGTTTTTGGTTCAGTGTATATTTAGACTTATGAATCCTTAACTTTATATCCATCATGATCAACTGTTTGCCTTTTACAAAGAAAATTTGTATTCATCCTTATATCCTCTGGAAAAAAATTTTAATATCAGCAAAATCTTAATGGGTCAATATAACCCATTCTAATTAAATTATTATTACTGTGTTTCAGTAGTGACACATTTGGGGAGAGGACAAATATTCCAAAACTTTATGAAAATACAATATGAGAATTAACTGTACAATTACTAGACGTGTTCCTTGGATATACAATTTGCATTCATACAAATGTTTTGGAAAAAGACATTTCTTTCAAGAATTTTCCAACTGTGACTTTGGACCAATTTGGTAGAATGGCCTATATATATATATATATATATGAGAACTCTGCCCTCTGACACCCCCCCCCCCCCCCCACACACACACACACAGACTCCTCCCCCTCTTCATCACTACATCTAACTGATTTATTTATTTATTTACAAAAAAAAAAAACAGTAACTTGTTATTACCTGCACTACTGTCTGTTCATCCAGGAACACTGAGTTATCCATTTGCACACTGAAATATTTTCTATGCACTTTACTGTCCATTGCAATAGTGTAATTATGTTCATATGTTCATAGTTCTGCCTATAGTGTACATACACTTTTACATAATCCATCTGTATAGTATGTTCATAGTACACCTATCTGTATATCATGCATAATACTTATCTGGATAGTTATTGTACATACTGTAGACCTTGTATATTCTTTACTTATTGCACTTCTGGTTAGATGCTAACTGCATTTCATTGCCTTGTACCTTACATGTGCAGTGACAATAAAGTTGAATCTAATCTAATCTAATCTAATATAAAGAGTTTGGTTCCAAAACACAATAAATCCATTTAAATTAATTTGAGTAAAAATGTGGCAAGGAAAGAACGTGGCAAGATGAAAACCACTATTTTCTGTTTCAAACTTTCACATAGCACTTTTAGGTTATAATAACATTAAAAAATAAAATCCAGATTTTTGATTTTCAAAGATTATGTATTATATATATATATATATATTTCTCAAAATGCAATAAATCCATTGAATCAATATGAAACTGATGAAAATACACAGCATATTATTGATCCACATATGACAGCCTCTGAACTTGGTCAATACTGATTATATTATATCATAATACTTATATACAGGCACTGGACTAAAATACATTCAATCAGTCATTGCTTCAGAAATGAATTAAATGGCTCATCTTGTTAATGCTATGGATTAATTACAGATTTCATCATGAACAAGAACATGAACAACAACATCACATAAGACCACAGCAATTCCAAAATGACATTTCCCTTACATTCAACTTCCAAAAGTGCATTCATCTTTGCCATGTTACATTCATTTATTTGACTACTGCTATGTGCTGTATTAACAAAAACATAAATGGCTTTAATAAAAACACTAACACTGACAAGCTACGCTATATCGCGTTCATAATGCAATGAGATTCATCACAGCTACGGTTCTGTGTATTAAATGCATCTGAATAATTTCCATCTGAAAGCACGTGCTGTAGATTTACTGGTACTATTAATCACAGAACCGGCTTTACTGACGAGATGCGGATGACAGTCATGATTTATCATGCAGCCCTTGTTTGTTGAGCACAAAGTACAAAGTAGAGGAGTAAAACTAGATGCTGGTTGTGTTCAGAGCGACGCCATTACTGTATGGAGTATGTGGAATGATGCATTGTGATTGTTTGTTACTGTTTACATTGCGTCGAATGGTGTGCTGTGATTGGTTGAGCATATATCGTGATCTGCAAAAAAGAGAGACTGGCACTTGTTGCATTTTGGGAAAATAGGGAGAAAACATAGCCTATTAACTCATAGCCGATTATCACATCGCATTTTGTGTAAAATAAAAAATGTACTTTTCAATACCGACCAGATACAATACTGATTTAAAATTGAGTTTATGGCGTTTTGAAACCAAACTCTAAAAAGGGTCTTGTACACACAGGCAATCCCATTGACTCTGTTTGAAGTAATCCAGGTCTGATGTCTAGATACATGCAGCTCGGTGCAGTCCAAACAGCTTGGACTTGAATGAATGTAAAAAGTTGTCAATGTTTGAACTCAGTTTTACATGTGATTCAGTTCTCTCTCTCTCTCTTTAATGGTTTCATTAATCGGAGACTCTTCAAGCTGCAAATGTACTTGTATGACGTGAGTCTGAGCATGTTTTTGCTTGTTTTTCAGGTAGCGTCTGCAGAGACGTGTGGATGAGTGTGACACCGCTGGTTTTTCCACATCATGGATCGCTCAGGGATATCTGGAGATGCTCGTTTCAGAAGTGGATTTAAGACATTTCCTTTTCCCATGCTTTGACTGCAGATACTGGATTACTCGGACCCTTTTCTACTTTAAGTCATTTGTTTTCTTCTGATTGGTCAGTACGATGTTCCAGTCATGATGCTCTAGCTAATTAAATAAAGATAGCTTTAACATTAATTAATATAAATATTAATTAATATAAATAGTGCTAATATTTCAATAATACGGCAATGTTGTTTTTTTTATAAAGAAATAAGACACTTTATGTTGTGCTGTATTGTAAATGATTATATTAATTTAACGCAACCGTGTTGCTTCCTTTTAATATATAAGTATTTTTTAACAAACATGGATGTATAATTGATGTAATGTTTTTTTTTAAGGTTGTCCTGAATTTTTTCATAAAGCAAAATCTATTATGTCATGATGTTAAAAACTAGTGGTGACATGCACACAATATTAAAAGTTAATAAAACACAAACTTTTCATTTATATATTTGTTATAAATTTGTAGTAATGTCAAAGTTGGAAATTCTCCCAGAATGGTGTTCTCACGACTATCGACATCTTTACATGCAAACAGCAACTCAAAACCAGCTCACAAAGAATAAACATTGACTAAATAGTAATGTTAGTCTTATCTGACATTGACTTACTGCAATCAATATGTGTGTGTGTGTGTGTGTGTGTGTGTGTGTGTGTGTGTGTGTGTGTGTGTGTGTGTGTGTGGCAGACATCCTGTTTACCCGCTGTCTGCTGCAGATTTATTAACCTTAAACAAGACACGTCGTATCTGCATGTGAATTCACACTGCCTTTCGGTTTGAGATTCGGCTTTGCAGTGTGTATCTTTGCGTATGTGTCAGACAGAGATTTTTTATATATTGTGTATGCAGTCAAATCCTATGGATTCCCCCCGTGATAGTTTCCTATTCAAGTGTTGTTCAACGTCAGCCAGAAGCAGGGCTCAATAACCGCCGTCTGCTGAAGTTATGATATTTGTGGGCTATATGTGTTGAAGAGGGGCGTGCATCATTATTTCACCTCTGAAAAGTTCTTCAAAGTCTTGCTGTGTAGCCAGTAAAAGGTCCTGCCCTGGGTTTTAGCACAATGGCCATGCTGATGTTTTGGCAATTAAATTTCATGACATCTTTATGGTGCTATCTCCGCTCCGCACCATTAGCATGACCACAATGCTCTCCCCTTTTTTCTTTCCTTCTCTTTTTTCTCACACACAGAGAAAATGACCTCTCTGCCAATCTCAATTCACTGCACTTCTATAGCGCTGAATGGACAAACTCAACAAAGGTTGACATAATTTTCTCAGGCTCTGATTGGCCCCCAGCATGCCCCACAATGACATCATGCCCCCCTCTCTGCTGGAGGCTGGATCGTCAGGGTTACGGCGGGCAGGATTTGGCATCAGCCTGTTTGGCTGGTGTTAATGAGTGCGGCAGAGATGGCGGTGTTTTGTGGTAAACAGTCCTGGGAAACAGTGAAGGAGGGCACATCCGACACCCCTACACCCCCGCTGCTGCTGGAGCTTTCACATAGTGCCTCACACTTCCCAGTCTGCCATGCAGATGTAGCATGCAACTTCTGAGGAGGCCAGTACATAAATGGAAGTGGACGAGGGGGTTGGTGCATGTCTTTTGGAGGAGCTGTGTGTTGCAAGAAACCTGCTGTGATGAATTTTTCTTGAATTAATTGCAGAATCTTGTGCCAAAAGGGATTGTCTCAGTCCTCCAGCACCACCTCCCTGCATTTCTTTGTGTCCTCATGGCTCCGTCCAATCACATGAAAGGAATTCAATCCCTAAGTCACACCGTAAATCTCCAGTTTCAGCAAGATCTTTTTTTCATTTCAAGGAATAGCTCGTCCAAATATGAAAAAGCTGTCACCATGTACTCACCCCATCAGTGTTACTTGCTTTTGCTCTTTTCTGTACAGCCACTGTAGACGGGTGACCACAGATGCCAATCTGCAAAAAGAACAAAAGAACTTCTTAAAAGTGCCATTAAAGTGATACAGAAGTAGTCCATAGGACTTCTGAAGCATTATGAAAGCTTTGCCTACTTTCAGTTCCAATAGGTCCAGCATTATGGGTTTTCACATGTGCTATGATCTATGACAGTGCACCAGGATTTTAGCGACTTGAATTTCAGTCTGTTCGACGGGTTTGAAGTGACGTGAGGGAGCAGTTGGAACTGATTTAGTGTGATGAAGGCTGCTGGTTAATCACTTCACACCGGTTGCGTAAGGAGACCTTGATTGTCTCGATGTCAGAGGCAAGTGACGTCAATGTCTAAATTCCCATTTTTTTCTTCCGCAATAGTCTTCCAGGCCTTCGGAGGCTCTGCTGGCCAAAACTTATCCATGGGTTTTCCAGCTGGGGACCTCTGATCTCGGGCAATGAAATGTATTTTTCTCATTGGTGGAGCTCCAAAACCCCAACAGCCTCGTAGGTACAAGTATCACACACAGACAAATGGCCATTTCCCCTTGGAGGAGCCATTAATGAGAATAATTTGAGGCTGAAGCTTAAAGAGGGCCCGGTGCCAAACCCCCGCTGCATGTGAATGTGTGCACAGCATGCTTTAAGCTCCATCCAAACCATTTCCTCAAAGCGCTCCTGCCTCCCAAAGAATGACAGCAGAACAGCAAGTCAGTCCACAATTCAGTCCCAGCCAGCATCGAAGCTTTATTTCATGACTGTACAATATTCCTGGTAACTCACAGAGACAGACTGCTGAAGACATTCCCACTCTGCCGTCTTTCATCCCATACCTGAACCGAGGACACAGGACACCTTGGACACATCTCTCGGTGCCACTGTGATGGATGCTCAGCCAGAACTCTTGTCACATGTGTGTGCTCCAGGGATTTATTCCTATAATAGGCTTATTAAGTGGACTCATTGCAGAAGTTAGCCAAGACATCCCTCTTGTCAGAGGAGCATTGATTTCCATGTGGCTGTGTGGCTCTGGGCGTTTGGATGGGCCGCACACACATGGGTTACTGCTCGGCTGCTGGAGGGTGTGTGGGTGTACGGGAATATGAACCACACCACACAACTCTCTAAAGCAGTGCTTGAGTCTGGTGACCTTTAATAGAAATCTCTTGCTTTGTCACTGTGGATGTCAAATATAATTTTTTTGTAAAACAGATGCGGTCTGGAGCGCTGAACTTTCCGGTTTGGCTAAAATACCAGGGATTAGGAGCAGCTGTGACGTGAAGCCACTGTTCACTATAGTTTTTTAGCGAAAGGATGTCACTTTATGAAATCTGACTGAAATCATTTGTTTATTTGTTAAATATAATCCGTTGTGCATCAGGATCCTGATCCCTTTAGGATATGATCGGCTGTATGCAGTAGCCCGGTTTGGGTTTACTTTGGAATAATGACCAACTGAGGAAAAGTATAGATGACATGCTTCATTATTGCTGTCTTGCATGGATGCCTAATAATTTAGGTCTTTATTACAGGCAGTACTTGAAACCATCTATCAAACGGGGACAGCTAGCTGACACGGGACACAGATGCTGTGCTCCTGGGATCATGGTGGGGACAGTAGCTCCCACGGTCACGTCAAGTGCCAATGGCTTGGTTTTTATGTTTGCATGCAGAGGAAGGTGGACAGTCAAGTGACATCACCTGCAGTTAATAGTCAGATGCTGGAAGTGCCCATTAAACGTTTAGCCCATGTCTGCTAGATTCTGACTAAAACACCACACATATGTATTCTTTATTATTATTCTTTACCTGAACCCAAAAGTTGTCAAAAGCATGAAATGGTACACAAAATCTAAATTCCTTATATTTTATGGTAGCTACCCATTCCTGCTCTGCACATGCTGGGCTTTTTTTTTTTTGTAGCACAGTTTATATTGGTCTAAAAACCCATTACAAACATTTATGCTTCAAATGGCGAGGTTTTTATTATTGGAGTTACAACCCGAATTCCGGAAAAGTTGGGACGTTTTTTAAATTTTAATAAAATGAAAACTAAAGGAATTTCAAATCACATGAGCCAATATTTTATTCACAATAGAACATAGATGACGTAGCAAATGTTTAAACTGAGAAATTTTACAATTTTATCCACTTAATTAGCTCATTTAAAATTTAATGCCTGCTACAGGTCTCAAAAAAGTTGGCACGGGGGCAACAAATGGCTAAAAAAGCAAGCAGTTTTGAAAAGATTCAGCTGGGAGAACATCTAGTGATTAATTAAGTTAATTGATATCAGGTCTGTAACATGATTAGCTATAAAAGCTTTGTCTTAGAGAAGCAGAGTCTCTCAGAAGTAAAGATGGGCAGAGGCTCTCCAATCTGTGAAAGACTGCGTAACAAAAATTGTGGAAAACTTTAAAAACAATGTTCCTCAACGTCAAATTGCAAAGGCTTTGCAAATCTCATCATCTACAGTGCATAACATCATCAAAAGATTCAGAGAAACTGGAGAAATCTCTGTGCGTAAGGGACAAGGCCGGAGACCTTTATTGGATGCCCGTGGTCTTCGGGCTCTCAGACGACACTGCATCACTCATCGGCATGATTGTGTCAATGACATTACTAAATGGGCCCAGGAAGACTTTCAGAAACCACTGTCGGTAAACACAATCCGCCGTGCCGTCAGCAGATGCCAACTAAAGCTCTATCATGCAAAAAGGAAGCCATATGTGAACATGGTCCAGAAGCGCCGTCGTGTCCTGTGGGCCAAGGCTCATTTAAAATGGACTATTTCAAAGTGGAATAGTGTTTTATGGTCAGACGAGTCCAAATTTGACATTCTTGTTGGAAATCACGGACGCGTGTCCTCCGGGCTAAAGAGGAGGGAGACCTTCCAGCATGTTATCAGCGTTCAGTTCAAAAGCCAGCATCTCTGATGGTATGGGGGTGCATAAGTGCATACGGTATGGGCAGCTTGCATGTTTTGGAAGGCTCTGTGAATGCTGAAAGGTATATAAAGGTTTTAGAGCAACATATGCTTCCCTCCAAACAACGTCTATTTCAGGGAAGGCCTTGTTTATTTCAGCAGGACAATGCAAAACCACATACTGCAGCTATAACAACAGCATGGCTTCATCGTAGAAGAGTCCGGGTGCTAACCTGGCCTGCCTGCAGTCCAGATCTTTCACCTATAGAGAACATTTGGCGCATCATTAAACGAAAAATACGTCAAAGACGACCACGAACTCTTCAGCAGCTGGAAATCTATATAATGCAAGAATGGGACCAAATTCCAACAGCAAAACTCCAGCAACTCATAGCCTCAATGCCCAGACGTCTTCAAACTGTTTTGAAAAGAAAAGGAGATGCTACACCATGGTAAACATGCCCCGTCCCAACTATTTTGAGACCTGTAGCAGAAATCAAAATTGAAATGAGCTCATTTTGTGCATAAAATTGTAAACTTTCTCAGTTTAAACATTTGCTATGTTATCTATGTTCTATTGTGAATAAAATATTGGCTCATGTGATTTGAAAGTCTTTTAGTTTTCATTTTATTAAAATTTAAAAAACGTCCCAACTTTTCCCGAATTCGGGTTGTAATAAAACAGGTTTAATAAAAGCAGGTTTTGCTCACAAATACAGCAAGTGAATGAGACCTGCTCTCAAACACACATAACACTTTAGGGACCAATTCTCACTATTAACTAGATGCTTATTAGCATGCACATTATTAGTAGTATTTAGTACTTATAAAGCACATATAAATGCCTTAAGCCTCATGCACACTGGGACGATTATCGCAACGGTATTCACTGCTTCTTTTGTGTTCATACCCAAGTACCTTTCGATGGCGATGAGTCAAGTGCAAATTCACCCCCTGACATTAGATGGTGCTTAGTGAAAAACAGAAATATCCCAGTACACATCAAATCCTATTTGCTCTGAAATTCCTCTCCATTGCAACTCTCTCTTATCAATATTTCGGAGTCACTGTCGCGTTTGTCATAAAGCCCTTTGTGTTCAGACACCAATGATACCAGAAGCTCTACGTTCATCTTGGTCTACTTACTTCCTCTTCGTCATTAGGTATCAAGTGTGCTCGGCAAGACCGTGTTGTGCTTGAGCACCACCTAGTTATGTTTTACTGTAACTTCAGCAGCTCCAGGCATGTGAACAAAAGTGCCAATGTCATTGGATGGGCAGTTTTTAACGCGGCGTGTCAAATCCAAAACACGAGGCCAAGGCGTTTTTTTCTTTCTTTTTTTAAGACGCTTTTACACCCCACATTTTGCACATCCATGTGCACACTCACATTGGCGCCCTTTATTTACTCCAGAGGCGTTGAACATCGGCAATAATCACGTGCAATATTTGTCCCAGAGTGAACAAGCCTTTATTCTGCATGACCATATTCGAGATCCCATACCCAAACTTAACAAATACCTTACTAACTATTATAAGAGTTTATTAAAGGGAGAGGTCAAACTAATATGTGACCCACTTATTTCCATAATAATCTGGAAGTAGCGGTGTGCTGCTGTGCATCCTGCTTGCACTTTCAGATCAGTCAGAATTTGATGTTTAATCTGGTAGCAGGTTTATTAAAATAATGACGACTAAGGGATTTTTCTCTCTCTACTCATGTTCAAAGACATCTTTGTCCTTCAGTGCAATCTACTTGAAATTTGGCTCAGAAAGTTGATGCTTCCCGATTGTTATCAGCAGGCCCTAAAATCACCCCTCTCTTGTAATTTAAACCACTTGCTCCTTATTAGAAATCTGAGATATGCTGCATGTTTCATCATCATTTTTTTCTGCTCTTTGTTTAAATCTCATCTCGTCCCTGTGTAAAAGTAAATTCCACTTCATATCAAATGATGAGAGAATGCCAGCTTGAAACGGATCTTGCTCTTCTGACAGCTCATTATGAAGATGGACAGGTCAGGAACACCGTGTGCTCCAGCCATCCCTCTGTTTTTGAGCTCTGCACTCTATCTATTTATTCAGCATGACTGCGTATGATTAATTGAAGTTGTTTTGGCCTCAGAACAGCTCCTGAAATACAGGAAGGAAACACATCCTTTCTGTACTGACAGTTCAAAGAGAAATGAAAGTGAGATGTGAAAGAGTGAAATGTTACTGCATGCTAATCTTATACATACACTAAAACATGTGGGTGTTTATATTCCCGGACCATTCTGATTCACTGATTCCATTGGCTGCATATTTCAATATCATTTCTGTCATGCTCAACAGTTACAAAGCGTTATAATGGGGAAGTCATATTGATCAGTATTTTATAAAATATTTTTTGCTAACACTTTCTATGAAGCCAGTATTCATAACACTTTATATAGGTATTCTTAATGCATCATAATGAATGCATAATGCCTTATAAAAACCTTATAATATGTTATATCAACTCATGAATAATCATAAGAACAGTTTTAATATAATATTTACTTATGGTTATAGCTTTTATATGCTTGTAGATTGATTAAGGGGAGCATCATAATAAAATGTAACCATATAAAAGATTGCATTGTTTTCAGTTGGGTTATTAAGCTCACATCAGTTAACATTAGCTCCCCAGAAACACTCAGATAACACTCATCATCTAACCACTCAGCTGTAGGAAGATCCTGTGCAGATCTGAATCAATGTCAAGATATGATACAGTCCATTATACTGTACATGAAGGAGATTTAAAATGGTGTTCATTGTGTTATAAATAATCATACTCTTGAACTTATAACCACAAATACGTATAATGATGTATTATAATAGTCTTTATGATTATTCATTTATTTCTTATTTTTATAATGCATTCATTATAATGCTTTAAGAATACCCTTATAATCTATTATAAATACGGGCTTCGTAGAAAGTGTTACCAAAAAACATATTAAGTGTTGTTTCATCTAATACATAATCATAAGAGCAATTATAATACATTATAAAATGTATTTATTTGTGGTTATAACATTTATATGATTATTTATAATGGCAAATGAACACCATGTTAAATCAACTTAACTTATAATGGATTATAAGTCTCATAGCTTGCCATTATTAATTTAAGATCTCTACAGTATCTTATTGATATTACAATAAATGTATTTAAGATCAAATGTGCCATATTACATATTCATCTGATCTGATATCTGATCTCATGGCTGTTAAAGAGAAAATATTGTTTTTATGTATTATTATGTATGTTGTTATTTATAAGTGGTCTTTGTCTGCATTAAGCAAAGGAACAAGTTAACAATGGCAAGATAGGAGACTTCCAATACATTATTAATGATGGGAAATAGAGTAAAATCCAAGTGAAGTGGATGCATCGTGTTCATTGTGTGTTATAAATCATATTCTTCAAAGCTATAACTACAAACAAGTACATGTTATAATGCATTAAAAATGTTATGATTACTTATGAGATGATGCAACATACATATTTTTATGCATTCATTATAATGCCTTGAGAATACCCTTATAATGTATTATACAGGCTTCATAGAAAGTGTTTTTCTCTCTCTGCTCAAATCAAAGGGATGTTTACTGGATAATTACGGTCTTAAAAATGATTTGCACTAGTGTTACATTTCAAATGTTTTATCTCATTTTATTTTTAGTTGTTACAACATTAATCAGTGATTTATTCATAAACTTGATAATAAGTAATTCTACAATTCATTCAATTCATTTTTCCAAAGAATATATGGATTTAGTATTTTTCAAAGCTGTGACCTTGTAAATGATTTGGGGTAATAGTTGAAGAATCTGTCCAAAGATCATATATTTAGTGTGGTGCTCCTTGAAACTGTAACTATCTACGCCGTTTATGAACCTTTTATTGCTTGTTTGCACTGATGTTGCTTTGATTACCTTCAATTGTAACTTTATTCTTGCAAACTGAGAGACAGCATTTCACAGATGCTGTCCATACAACATAAGATGCATTTCCCTCAGGTTTTCTCTTAAGAAACAACTATTGCATGTACAGTAGCGTTCAGAGCATTACAAGGAAAATGTCTCTTTGCACTGAACCCATAAAAGCACTATGAGAATGAATTCTGGACCAGACACAATTTCCATCTTCTGCCAAAGTGATCCATTCATATGGGAAACTGGCCCTGGAGGGGAGTGTATATATACACACACACACACAAATGTGGCACTTTCAGGGAATATAACCTAAGCAGACTCATTCGAGTAAACTCAATATTATGAATACATCTTTTACCCACTCCATTAGAGTCCATTAACATAGCGTGAGTTCTGTGTGAAGTCTCTGAGCCTCGCTGGACATGACTCAGCAAATCCATTTGCTAAAATAACAGTATAATTGTGCTAACCTGCTCTCTAGAGATTATTTCCTCTGTGCAGACACAAATATTCACTTGACATAAGCGGTTTGATTTGGAGGGCAGATGCATTGCCATGGATATTGTCCAAGCTTTGGGGAGATGTGTTGCGTTGAATAGCAGAGGTGTATCCTCACAAATGTGCGGAAACTAAATAGCCAGGAAGTCCACTGGCCCATGGTGTTGCATGCCAGTTAGGACTGACAAAATGCTTCTCCGTTATAAAGATTTAATTCACCCTGAAGACTGCTGCTATGAATATGAATGTATTTTTTAGCTGTCTCTATGCAGAGACATGTTCTGATCGAGGGGACTGTAGGGACACATTAAATTAAGTGGTGAAGGATTGTGGGTGGCAGCCTGCGTGGTTTTCCATAGAGCAGGACCAGGCCTGGCTTGTGGGACCCTCTGCAATATAACAAAAACAGTGCCATTAGTGTAAAAATTCCCAGAACGTAAAAAAACATCATTAGCACTTCTAGCACATGATGAGTACTGTTTTTTTTTTAGTTATCTATGTCTTCTTTTGCTTGAAATGTCAATTGGTGTGTTTTGAGTGATAAATATCAAAGCCTGTGTTTATTTTAACCCTTTATGTGGAAATTAACGAAATATGTACCGTAGATTGGTCCTGCTTGTTAAATTTAATGGGATGGTTTAGTTTTGTTATAATACTATGCTCACTTCCTGTGTCCTTGGGATGGAAGAGGCACGTTGGGTCCAACACTGTATATCACCTAAACCAAGGGTGTCCAATCTTGATCCTGGAGAACCACTGTCCTGCAGAGTTTATCTCCAGCCCCAATTAAACACACCTGAACCAGATAATCGAAGTCTTTGGACTTTGGACTTATAACTTTCAGACAAGAGCTTTGTAGCTAAACTCTGCAGGATACTGGCCTGCTGGGAGCAGGTTTGGACCCCCTGACCTACAAAGCCGATTCCAAAATAGTTGGGACACTGTACAAATTGTGACTAAAAAAGTAATGGAATAATTTACAAATCTCAAACTTTTTTTAAATAAATATATATATATATATATATATATATATATATATATATATATATATATATATATATATATATATGTGTGTGTGTGTGTGTGTGTAACATATCAAATGTTGAAAGTGAGACATTTTGAAATGTCATGCCAAATATTGTCTCATTTTGGATTTCATGAGAGCTACACATACCAAAAAAGTTGGGACAAGTAGCAATAAGAGACCAGAAAAGATAAATGTACATATAAGGAACAGCTGGAGGACCAATTTGCAATTTATTAGGTCAATTGGTAACATGATTGGGTATAAAAAGAGCCTCTCAGAGCGGCAGTGTCTCTCAGAAGTCAAGATGGCCAGAGGATCACCAATTCCCCCAATGCTGCGGCGAAATATAGAGGAGCAATATCAGAAAGGAGTTTCTCAGAGAAAAATTGCAAAGAGTTTGAAGTTATCATAATCTACAGTGCATAATATCATCCAAAGATTCAGAGAATCTGGAACAATCTCTGTGTGTAAGGGTCAAGGCCAGAAAACCATACTGGATGCCCGTGATCTTCGGCTCTTAGACGCACTGCATCACATACAGGAATGATACTGTAATGGAGATCACAACATGGACTCAGGAATACTTCCAGAAAACATTGTCAGTGAACACAATCCACCGTGTCATTCACCGTCTCCGGTTAAAACTCTATAGAAAGAAAGAAGCCATATCTAAACATGATCCAGAAGCGCAGGCGTTTTCTCAGGGGCCAAGGCTCATTTAAAATGGACTGTGACAAAGTGGAAAACTGTTCTGTGGTCAGACAAATCAAAATTTGAAGTTCTTTTTGGAAAACTGGAACGTCATGTCATCCGGACTAAAGAGGACAGAGACAACCCGAGTTGTTATCAGCACTCAGTTCAGAAGCCTGCATCTCTGATGGTATGGGGTTGCATGAGTGTGTGTGGCATGGGCAGCTTACACATCTGGAAAGGCACCATCAATGCTGAAAGATATATCCAAGTTCTAGAACAACATATGCTCCCATCCAGACATCGTCTCTTTCAGGGAAGACCTTGCATTTCCCAACATGACAGTGCCAGACCACATACTGCATCAATTACAACATCATGTCTGTGTAGAAGAAGGATCCGGGTACTGAAATGGCCAGCCTGCAGTCCAGATCTTTCACCCATAGAAAACATTTGGTGCATCATAAAGAGGAAGATGAGACAAAGACCTAAGACAGTCGAGCAACTAGAAGCCTGTATTAGACAAGAATGGGTCAACATGGGTCAAGTGATTCTGCATGAATCACATAAATGACACAATGGGGATTTTTTTAATGGTTTTATTTCTAATTCAACAAATCCGTTTTTGTCTAACAAAATATCTATTCAGTATTTATATATATGTGAAAATTGACCTGCCATTCTCTATTGTGCTCCATCCATTTGACATGCCACATGATCATACACTCACTCAATAAAAAAGAATATTTACAAGAAAGTGGATTATTTTGGGGTGAACGGTCGACAGGGCCTGATGAATGCAGTGCCGTCAGCCAGATTCTCTTCTGTATAGATTATGATTCTGCCCTAGTTTGCACTGTTAGTTCAGCCAGCAGAAGAGCACAGGTTTCCTTGTGTGGCCTGATGTGGAAGAAAGTCCCCTACCAAACAGGTCAAGTGGTGTGTGCTGTGGTCTGGAGGCTGTCACAGGCTAACACCAGCACCCACCCACCACTGCTGAGTCACCCACCCGCCACGCCACCAGCTTACAGCTCAAGCCTGAGATAATCAGCCTGCACGTCCACCTCCCAGCAGCCCTGCACCTGGACCCTGCTGTTCACACACACACACACACACACATCTTATGGATCCTGCCACAGCTATTGTATATGGAGCCAATTATATTTGCTGTAGCCTAATGCTTACAAAGCCCTTTGGCATTTTTATGATGGACCATTGGGAGCTCTGACAATAATTAGTATTGTTATATCACACAAAAACAAGTATTTACTATTTTACTAAACCTACATAAACAGTGTTACTCTTTTGGGGTTAGATGTATAATGCAGATTTCTACAGCCACTCTCTTTCACACACGGTGGCATTGGATCAGTATTTTATGAGCATGCTAACTCATGTGTGCACACATGCTAAGACTTAAACACACACATGCACCCTTTGAACTATGCATAAGTCTCTACACCCGAGATCAATGTGTTTGCTAAAGGTACGAGAGGAAGTTTGCCTGGATGTTTTTTCATGGTAAAGAGGTGAGGTTTCTCGTTTTTCATGTTTTGTTTCATTCTTGTGCATCTCAGCCCTGTCTGCAAACACACTCAAGCCCTGAAGACTGACGCTTTCCTCCTCAGCCATAATCTCATCTGCAAATCAGATTCTTCATTATCACTTGAACTGATGTGGCAGACAATAAATGTTCATTCATTTTTCACTTATAGAAAGGAACCAAAAAGAATTTTTGATAAGCTCGGTTTATTTATTGAAGTATCTTGTAGTTCATCATACATACCTTCGTATATGAATATGCATTTTTGTTGACATTAGCATGTTGCTAAGCTAATGGCACGATACTGTACTACAGTGGATTGCAATATGACTTTATAAGTTTTTGCAAAAAATAAAATAAACTAATTAATGGGTGAACTGTCCCTTTAACACAGTTAAGTACACTTTAACACTAAGTACACTGTAGTTTGTAATGATGTCAAATTAAATGTTTATGTTTTAATCTTTTGGTGTGCTTTAAAGAAGTACACTAACTTTGGAGGGTTCACCAACATACTAAAGCACATTTAAAACACCTGATTCTAATTTTAACTGCATTGTGTTATGGGATAAATTCTGTAACATAAACAAAATGTTTAAACCTCATCTTTGCAGATGCATAATTACAAATATAAGCTCTTATAAGCACAACAGCATGTCTAATAAGTCTGTGTTTGCAGTCACTTTCTTTATCACTTTAGTAGTTCAAATCTAACACTTGAGTTTGTCATCCAAGGCCTTCAGCTGCGATCCTCTTGTTTCCTCCCTTGTGCGCCCCGGACGCTCGGCTGTCATGATGTCATCCACCTGTGCAGACAAGAATCTGCTTTCTATGTGGCAACAATCAACTAAATAAACAGGTTACTGCTTCAGTAACCAAAGAACACAGTCGGGAAGACTTCACACATCATCCTAAACAATAATAACAGAACGGGACAAGGACGGAGGTCTAGATAAATCAGTGGACCGTAAGACATGCTGATAAGGGTCTGTCTGGGGTGGAAAATGACTCATGACTGTGCATTTGTATCTGTAAATCAGCAGACTTGCGTTACAGTTTCTGTGTGTGCGACTGACATTACAGAATGACTTTGGTATTAGGTGTGTGTGTTTGGTCAATACCCGAGATTGCCTGTGCGTTAGATGGCATGTTGTGCCACTTTGATTTGATCTTTTTGCAGTGACAGGATCCAGAGGGGTTTTCTGGCTTGGCACTCTAGGTGTAGATGTGACGGGACCGTTCTTGCAAAGTGGGCTATGATGGCAGCCCTGCACATGGACATGTCTGTACAGGGCCTTCTCAAGCTTCCTGTACGCTGTAAAAGCTTGTGCTTGCAGATAATCATAGGCATTATTCCCACCTAGATAATCATGCTGCCGCAAAGGGTTGTGGGTAATGATAGTTATAGTGGCTCTGGAAAGAGTGATGTCACTGAGGAGTGCAGAAGGCTGATGCTGGTGGGCTGATAAAGGGCAAGGGCAAGGGCTCTGGTGGGACAGGTACGCTTGTCTTCCCAGACTAATGCTCCTTCACAGAAGAACTAATGCTTAAAGTTCATATCATTAATTCTCTTTAGACATTCTACTGACTATAAGTACATGCACTTTGCAGCTACATGTCAGCAAACTCTCATTAGAGTGATAGTAGACTGTTAGACTGGGGTTAGGGCTAGTAGAATAAGTTAACTTGCCTATAAGTTACTTGCAGTCAGAAGAATAAAAATAAAATATTACTGACATACCGGAGTTCTGTAGTTATCTATGGAAGCCTGCTTTTGCCACAGGAGTAAATGATAAATAAATGTAAGGCCAGTGACACACTGGCTGCGTGGCGTCTCTGCTGCGTGCCAGAAGCGTGGCGGATGCTTCGCGTTTTCTGTGTCTTTACACACCAGAAGCGTCTGTAGGTGACATAGAGGGAGGCCGCCGACAGACCAGGCTCTTGTCTTCATGACAACAATATCAACTTTTTTTTACACACCTACACCTACGCCTACTGATAAAGGACACCGTCAACAGTATTGACGGCAAAATAGACTATGTTTGACAGGTGCAATCGATAATTATTTATTTATTTTTAAAATTACATTTATATCTGAATTTATGTCAACCTACAGACTTTCAAATATCAAAATGTCATGAATTAATATGTATTTGTGTACAAAATTACATATAAACATATTTTCCTATTATATTTTGCCTGGAAACGCTTCCAACACGCGCGCGTGTCGCGGTAAAAATAGGCGTCGGTTCTATTTCTAGCATGCACGCGTTTTCCGCGCTGCGCGTGTCTCACGCAGGCAGTCTGCAAGCTCTAACCTATTAACATGGGAGCCGAATTAAAAATGGACGCGCCACGCATCCAGTGTGTCGCCGGCCTAATTATAAAAGTTTTCTCAATTCTGACTTTATTATTTCTATTATAGTTTTATTTCTCGCAATTCTGACTTTTCTTCTCAATATTGGAGCTGTGAAAAGTCAGAATTGTGAGATAAAAGTCTGAATTATGAGATACAGTTAAAATTGTGAGATAAAAAATTAGAAATGTGAGAGAAAAAAGTCACAATTATGAGATACAGTCAGAATTGTGAGATAAAAGTCAGAATTGTGACATAAGTCTAAATGATAAAAGTCAGAATTGTGAGATAAATCAGAATTGTTTGATAAAAAAGTAAAAATGATGAGATGAAGTCAGAAATATGAGATAAAAGTCTGAATTATGATATAAATCAGAATTGTATGATAAAACTCTGAATTATGAGATAGTCATAATTATGAGATGAAAAAAACTAAATTATGATATAAAGTCAGAATTGTACGATAAAAATCTGAATTATGAGATAAAGTCAGAATTGTGAGATAAAGTCAGAATTGTGAGATAAATCAGAATTGAGAGATAAAAATCTGAATTATGAGATAAAGTCAGAATTGTGAGATAAATCAGAATTATGAGATAAAAATCTGAAATATGAGATAAAGTCAGAATTGTGAGATAAAGTCAGAATTGTGAGATAAATCAGAATTGTGAGATACAAATCTGAATTATGAGATAAAGTCAGAATTGTGAGATAAAGTCAGAATTATGAGATAAAGTCAGAATTGTACGATAAAAATCTGAATTATGAGATAAAGTCAGAATTGTGAGATAAATCAGAATTGTACGATAAAAATCTGAATTATGAGATAAAGTCAGAATTGTGAGATAAAGTCAGAATTATGAGATAAAGTCAGAATTGTGAGATAAATCAGAATTGTACGATAAAAATCTGAATTATGAGATAAAGTCAGAATTGTGAGATAAAGTCAGAATTGAGAGATGAATCAGAATTGTGAGATAAAAATCTGAATTATGAGATAAAGTCAGAATTATGAGATAAAGTCAGAATTGTGAGATAAATCAGAATTGTGAGATAAAAATCTGAATTATGAGATAAAGTCAGAATTGTGAGATAAAGTCAGAATTGAGAGATGAATCAGAATTGTGAGATAAAAATCTGAATTATGAGATAAAGTCAGAATTATGAGATAAAGTCAGAATTATGGCTCATTCAAAGCCTTGGCACCAGCCAATCAGGAGTACTTTCTAATCCATGTAAACATATATATTGTATCCTAGCATGTGTTTAGCATGATTCGTGGTTATAAAAGCTTATGGTAACCCTCCTCCTCCCCAGCACTACATGTAAAGATCTGCTAGAGGGTTCTACATTTCTTGCAGCAGCCTTCCTTTGTTATTTTTTAATAAGCTGAGTGGTTATAGTGTGAATAAGATTAACAAAATAAGCCGCCTAAATCAAGCTTATGTATATTTCATAAGCATTCCAAGAAATTCTAGCTGAAATTATCACTCCGAGAGTTGTCATCACTGAACTTAGTTTTTTCATGATGGTAACTCATATGAGTAAAGAGCTACAAATTATGCCATTGTAGCCCAGTGAGTACCTGCAGCTGCCACAATGCTCTCAAACCAGTTTTGTATTTGTTCATTTGATCTTCACCAGATTACAATAGCAGCAAATCTCATCGAATGCTGACTCAATGGATTTTAAGAGATTAATAACTTTGAATAAGCCTGTTTGGTTTCATGTCTTCGCTCCTCTAATCCTTTATTGGCTGTCCAACGGGTTGGCAAAGAACATTGTGCAATTCCCTTTGTGTGAGGTTTTAAGAGTGCAAACAAAGATCTCTCACCCCACACATTCTCTCTCTCTTTCCGTGGTTAATGTTACATGAGCTATTGAGATGAGATTTGACTCAATTTGCACTGGGTTTGTGGAGCCAAAGATGCTAAAGTGGAAATCTCTGACAGGTGCAGATGAATCCGCTGGTCACTTAATGCTTTTCACTGTATTGAAACAAGAGATGGTTGGTTGAGATGGTTTAAGCTTCTCATGTGCTTGTCCTAAACAACTAGCTCCTGCTCAGGACCAGCTCATTACCAGCTCAACAAAGGTCCAGCTTAAACCAGGTGCCAGTCTTCGAAAACAGACCTAACAGCATAAGCTGTTTTTTTTTACAGAGGGCGTGTTTTGACATCATGCCTGCACCACTCTACGTAACCAGGATTTAAAGCGGGTGTCGCTGTTGGACAGTGTTTTCTCTACTTCCTGTTGGCCTTCTGTAGCAAATTGTAGCTCCGTGTAGCTGTTTTTATTTTATTTTTTTCTCTAGAATCTTTATCTTACTATCACTCTCTGTTTTTTAAAGTGGTAAAATATAACTTAATTCACACCATATTTCTGATATTATCGATCAATCTTATCAGATTAACTTTGATCGTTCACTTTTATTTTATATCCGTGAGTGCAGTACACCTGCAAAGCGTTAGCACTCGTTAGCTTGTCATTAGCGTCTTCATTCGAACCTATCGCTGTTTTCTTTTCTCCTCTCCCTCGCTCCAGTTTTTCACAAGTTCATCAAACAACCGCAGTAAGAATTTTCATCAAGCACGGTGAGTAATGGCTTCTCCTATCATTGTTTCTTGCACCTCTTGCCACATGTACTGTTTATCTATCTCTGTCGCTGATGAGGGATTCACATGTGATAAATGCAGGGAAATAGTTAGACTGACAGAGAAGATTTCAGAATTAGAGACACGCATCCAAACTTTAATTGAGGACAGTAAGAATGTTAGGGCTCTAGATACGGCTTTGGATGCGTCTAGCTCAGGGATTCCTGTACATTGTTCGGTTCCGGAAAAAGAGCCCCTGCAGCAGGGCAACTGGGTGACGGTGAGGCAGCGTAGTCGTGGGTCAAAACACCGCTCTTCTGTTCCGATCAAAACATTAAACAGGTTCTCCCCACTCAGTGATGCACCCACTGAGAAACCTGATGAAAGTGCTCTAGTTATTGGTGATTCTATTGTACGGAACGTGAATATAGAGACACCAGCCACCATAGTCAAATGTTTACCGGGAGCCAGAGCGCCTGACATCTTGGCAAATTTAAAAGTGCTGGCTAATGCTAAACGTAAATACAGTAAGATTGTTATTCATGCCGGCGCTAATGATGTTCGACTTCGCCAGTCGGAGATCACTAAAAATAACATTAAAGAGGTGTGTGAACTTGCAAGCACGATGTCAGACACTGTAATATGCTCTGGTCCCCTCCCTGCTTACCGTGGTGATGAGATGCATAGCAGATTGTCATCACTCAATGGCTGGATGTCTAAGTGGTGCCCACAGAATAACATAGGTTTCATAGACAATTGGACGAGCTTTTGGGGCAGACCTGACCTGTTTAAAAGAGATGGTCTTCATCCCTCCTGGGGTAGCGCCACTCTTCTCTCTAGAAATATGGCAAATAGTCTTAGTGTTTATACTTGACTAACTGGGGCCCAGGTCAGGAAGCAGACAGACTGGCTAAACCGACCGTCTGCTAGCTGCCTCCCGTCACAGAGGTCAGTTAATTCTCAGCACATAGAGACTTTTTCACCTAGATATCACACTATAGAGACTGTGTCTGTTCCCCGAACTAGAAAATACAAAAAACGTCCAAACCAAGTTAAGATTAACAATTTAATTGAGGTTCAACAAATAAAAAACAGAAGCAATATGGATAAACAAATGATAAAGCTTGGCTTATTGAATATCAGATCCCTTTCTACGAAAACACTTTTTGTAAATAATATGATCACTGATCATAATATAGATGTACTCTGTTTGACAGAAACCTGGCTAAAACCTGATGATTACATTATTTTAAATGAGTCCACCCCCCAAGATTACTGTTATAAACATGAGCCACGTCTAAAAGGCAAAGGTGGAGGTGTTGCTTCAATTTATAACAACGTTTTCAGGATTTCTCAGAGGGCAGGCTTCAAGTATAACTCATTTGAAGTAATGGTGCTTCATATAACATTATCCAGAGAAACAAATGTTAATGATATATCCCCTGTTATGTTTGTACTGGCTACTGTATACAGGCCACCAGGGCACCATACAGACTTTATTAAAGAGTTTGGTGATTTTACATCCGAGTTAGTTCTGGCTGCAGATAAAGTTTTAATAGATGGTGATTTTAATATCCATGTTGATAATGAAAACGATGCATTGGGATCAGCATTTATAGACATTCTGAACTCTATTGGGGTTAGACAACACGTTTCAGGACCTACTCATTGTCGAAATCATACTCTAGATTTAATACTGTCACATGGAATTGATGTTGATGGTGTTGAAATTATTCAGCCAAGTGATGATATCTCAGATCATTATTTAGTTCTTTGCAAAATTCATATAGCCAAAATTGTAAATTCTACTTCTTGTTACAAGTATGGAAGAACCATCACTTCTAACACAAAAGACTGCTTTTTAAGTTATCTTCCTGATGTATCCAAATTCCTTAGCATATCCAAAACCTCAGAACAACTTGATGATGTAACAGAAACTATGGACTCTCTCTTTTCTAGCACTTTAAATAAAGTTGCTCCTTTACGCTTAAGGAAGGTTAAGGAAAACAGTTTGACACCATGGTATAATGAGCATACTCGCACCCTAAAGAGAGCAGCCCGAAAAATGGAGCGTAGCTGGAGGAAAACAAAACTAGAGGTATTTCGTATTGCTTGGCGGGAAAGTAACATATCCTACAGAAAAGCATTAAAAACTGCTAGATCCGATTACTTTTCTTCTCTTTTAGAAGAAAACAAACATAACCCCAGGTATTTATTCAATACAGTGGCTAAATTAACGAAAAATAAAGCCTCAACAAGTGTTGACATTTCCCAACACCACAGCAGTAATGACTTTATGAACTACTTTACTTCTAAAATCAATACTATTAGAGATAAAATTGCAACCATTCAGCCGTCAGCTACAGTATCACATCAGACAGTGCACTATAGATCCCCTGAGGAACAGTTCCACTCATTCTCTACTATAGGAGAGGAAGAATTGTATAAACTTGTTAAATCATCTAAACCAACAACATGTATGTTAGACCCTATACCATCTAAGCTCCTGAAAGAGGTGCTTCCAGAAGTCATAGATCCTCTTCTGACTATTATTAATTCCTCATTGTCATTAGGACATGTCCCCAAAACCTTCAAACTGGCTGTTATTAAGCCTCTCATCAAAAAACCACAACTTGACCCCAAAGAACTAGTTAATTATAGACCAATCTCGAATCTCCCTTTTCTGTCCAAGATACTAGAAAAGGTGGTATCCACACAATTATATTCCTTCTTAGAGAAAAATGGTATATGTGAGGATTTCCAGTCAGGATTTAGACCGTATCATAGTACTGAGACTGCTCTTCTTAGAGTTACAAATGATCTGCTCTTATCATCTGATCGTGGGTGTATCTCTCTATTAGTTTTATTGGATCTTAGTGCTGCGTTTGACACAATTGACCACAACATTCTTTTGCATAGACTTGAATACTTTGTTGGCATCAGTGGAAGTGCATTAGCATGGTTTAAATCGTACTTATATGACCGCCATCAGTTCGTAGCAGTGAATGAAGATGTATCCTATCGATCACAAGTGCAGTATGGAGTACCTCAAGGCTCAGTACTAGGGCCACTACTCTTCACGCTTTATATGTTACCCTTGGGAGATATCATCAGGAAACATGGTGTTAGCTTTCACTGTTATGCTGATGATACTCAGCTCTATATTTCTTCGCAGCCCGGTGAAACACACCAATTTGAAAAACTAATGGATTGCATAGTCGATATAAAAAACTGGATGACAAGTAATTTCTTACTGCTAAATTCTGAAAAAACAGAGGTGTTAATTATAGGACCTAAAAACTCTGCTTGTAATAACCTAGAACACTGTCTAAGACTTGAAGGTTGCTCTGTCAATTCTTCATCATCAGTTAGGAACCGAGGTGTGCTACTTGATCGCAATCTTTCCTTAGAAAGCCACGTTTCTAGCATTTGTAAAACTGCATTTTTCCATCTCAAAAATATATCTAAATTACGGCCTATGCTCTCAATGTCAAATGCAGAAATGTTAATCCATGCATTTATGACCTCAAGGTTAGATTATTGTAATGCTTTATTGGGTGGTTGTTCTGCACGCTTACAGCTACAAACTACAGCTAGTCCAAAATGCAGCAGCAAGAGTTCTTGCTAGAACCAGGAAGTTTGACCATATTAGCCCGGTCCTGTCAACACTGCACTGGCTCCCTATCAAACATCGTATAGATTTTAAAATATTGCTTATTACTTATAAAGCCCTGAATGGTTTAGCACCTCAGTATTTGAATGAGCTCCTTTTACATTATAATCCTCTACGTCCGCTACGTTCTCAAAACTCAGGCACTTTGATAATACCTAGAATATCAAAATCAACTGCAGGTGGCAGATCCTTTTCCTATTTGGCGCCCAAACTCTGGAATAACCTGCCTAACATTGTTCGGGAGGCAGACACACTCTTGCAGTTTAAATCTAGATTAAAGACCCATCTCTTTAACCTGGCATACACATAACATACTAATATGCTTTTATTATCCAAATCCGTTAAAGGATTTTTAGGCTGCATTAATTAGGTAAACCGGAACCGGAAACACTTCCCATAACAACCTATGTACTTGCTACATCATTAGAAGAATGGCATCTACGCTAATATTTGTCTGTATCTCTCTTGTTCCGAGGTCACCGTGGCCACCAGATCCAGTCTGTGTCCAGATCAGAGGGTCACTGCAGTCACCCGGATCCAGTACGTATCCAGACCAGATGGTGGATCAGCACCTAGAAAGGACCTCTAAATCCCTGAAAGACAGCGGAGACCAGGACAACTAGAGCCCCAGATACAGATCCCCTGTAAAGACCTTGTCTCAGAGGAGCACCAGGACAAGACCACAGGAAACAGATGATGCTTCTGCACAATCTGACTTTGCTGCAGCCTGGAATTGAACTACTGGTTTCATCTGGTCAGAGGAGAACTGGCCCCCCAACTGAGCCTGGTTTCTCCCAAGGTTTTTTTCTCCATTCTGTCACCGATGGAGTTTCGGTTCCTTGCTGCTGTCGCCTCTGGCTTGCTTAGTTGGGGACCCTTCATCTACAGCGATATCGTTGACTTGATTGCAAATAAATGCACAGACACTATTTAACTGAACAGAGATGACATAACTGAATCCAATGATGAACTGCCTTTAACTCTCATTTTTGCATTATTGACACTGTTTTCCTAATGAATGTTGTTCAGTTGCTTTGACGCAATGTATTTTGTTTAAAGCGCTATATAAATAAAGGTGACATTGACATTAAAGCTCATTTGTCTAACTTGGCTGCTGATCTACACATCCAACCCAGTGCTGCCATCATTCAGCTGGATGTTCAGCCTGTTTGTCTAGTTTCAGAGGTCCAGAAGTCAAAGTTTGGGCGAAGACTAGACACCACACATAGAGCTCCTCATCTGGGTTTTCTCGAGACATCTCAAGTGAGTGTGGGGCTCTCGTATCGCCTCAGCTGACCTCCTTGTCCAGGACAGTGATTTTTGGGAACCAACTTTCCCTAGCTTACAACACCTCAGTGTCTCTCATCCTCTCATCATGGGACGCCCTCACATATGGGATCCATGCAATGTAATGATGGGCCATTAGCTGCTGCATCATTTTTTACATCATTATTCACCTGTACGGATGTTTGTCCTGTACGGGGGTCATGAGACAGTGCTGTAAAGCAGATCGAAGACACCACAGACAAATATGCTCTTTTTGCCAGTTTTTCCCAATCCAGTTTCCAAGCAATCTGATGGACATTTTTTGTGGTGCTTGCTAAAGCAAATATCACTGTTATTTTTAGCCGTAGGGTTAGTGAATTGAACAATCTGCAGTCCTACACATGAATTTTCCCTCAAACCATGTGCCTCATTGTGGGAGAGGTTTACTAGGATTTTCTAAGCAGTCCAACTTAAAGTTAAGAAATGAAAATAGGCTCCATACATATCTACAGAGCAAAATATAATGGAGACTTGTGGGCTTGTTTGGAATGGCCAATAACTATATATGCATATTAATTAAGTATAGCAACAGTAGAATATTTCATAACATCATGCAAACATCAAGTAAGTATGGTTGAGCTGCTGATCACCATACTTGATGATGCATGTGTGCTGATCTGTGTTCACATATGAATAAAAGCCTAAACCTTGTCATGAAGTATGAACATTTTTCACAAGATACCCAGAACACAGTGGCATCCTAAAAATAACCTAGAAACAATTCATAATACCTTAGCAACTACATAGCAACCCCCCCCCCCCCACCCCCCACATTATTTCTTTTAGAAGAGAGGGTATTGATGGTGATTGAATCAGATCTCTGTAGTGCAGTTGGAAGATATCAAAGTTTCTGTACTCTACACTCACTTCAAACTGTAGCCACCTCGTAGCACTTACAACACCTCTGAGACGTGAAGGAGCTGTGTTTGTTTCCTTTGTGTTTGGAAATCTTTTTTAGAAAAGGATGAAATCAAGACAGACATTCTTTCTGCATGTGAAGTGTCATGTTTCAGTCTGGAACAAACCGTCTCTTGTCTGTGGATGTGTAGACTGTCCTGGTGCCATGAGGGCTGATTTGAAGATCACGGTTCAAATGGCGGACACGTTTATGTAGATGCTGTCCTGGCGATATCTCAGAGCTTGCCAGTGAAGCAGCCAGTGTCACCACATCAGCTTCTGAAATCTAGAGTTTTATACCGTGCAGTCAAGGCAGCAGTTCAGGGAATTTGTGCAGCTGAGCAAAGCCTGATGGGATATTTTTGCAGTGATTATTTTCTGTATAGGCCTGGTTCTCATGGCACATATAGCTCTGAGTTTATACAGTGAGTATTTCTTTTAATTAAGACATGGTTAGCTGGATTCTGCCACTGAGAATTCTTGAACTTTATCATTACTGAATCTAACTGACATGAGAAGGGAGCCACATCTGCATCTGAATGCAACCGAAAGCCTAAAGTGTAGCTATGAACTGCTGAAGTCATGTGGATTGTCTCATATTCACTGAACAGTTTTTGTATCAAGCTCTACAGATGCCTTTTTCAAATAGCTCTCTGCTTTTTCATTGTGTCATTTCTGCAAAAGATTGGTTTCTACATGTGTAAAAATGGGCCCTGCTTTTGCGTGCAGTGTTAAACAGAGTCATCCTGAGTTTGCTATAAGCCCTAATATGTTTCTTAAGTTGAAATTGTAGCAGACTACCATTTGTGCTTGTAGAAATGGAAAAGCGTTATGGCCAGCTCAACTCATTTCCTGTAATGTGTGCATTTAGAGTTAGTGTCTAATTCAGGTTGAGCTGAAGACGTTTCCAGAATATCTGCAATCTTTATATTCTTTATATATATACACAGAGATGTGTTTAGACTTGGTGCCACCGGGCTGGTTTCTTCCAGCGAGATCCTACCTGTCCCGCCGGCTGCCGGAGGCCATGTGTAATAAGAGGTTTTTCAGACGTGCTGCCGAGACTCGTTCGCAAGACCAAATACAAAGCTGCAGTTTGTGTGTGACATGACTAGATCATGAAGTCTGCGTCATTAACGCTGCTTGTCTCACTGAGTTTGATGGTCGTTAACTCTCCATAAATTTGTCCTCGGGTTTCAGTCTTTCCAGCGCTACTTTACAGATGAAGTCTGAAATGAAAGGCTAAGGAGAGATTTAAATGAGCGCTGTTGGCTTGGATCAGCTGGCTTCCTGCTCTTCAACTGATGATTTCACATCAGTGGGAAAATGATTCATAAATCCAGCTTACATTCTCGGGGGCAGCTTCATCTATGCTGATCTGCTCTGATGCTGCCATTTCAGATAGGATCGCAGCAGAGAGAGCGCAGGCCTCCAAGCTGCTCCGGAGAGACTTTTTGGCTACTCCTGCTCCACCGCTACAGCACCAGCCAGAGATAAATCCAGACCAAAGGGACTTTTTTAGTAGCGATGAGGCGGCATTGTAAATCTTTTTGCTAATTTTGTGTGACCTGTATATTTCATGCCTCTGTTGAAATTCTAGGACAAAAAGAACTGGAAACATATTTTTTGACATGCAGATCATAAGAACTCAAGTTACCCTTAAAGGTTACGTTTTTTGTGCTTATTTTAAGCTTTGATTGTGTTTACAGAGTGCAATATAACGTGTTCATGTTTTGCATGTAACAAAACAGTATTTTTCACACAATTCAGCTATCTGTATACCGCTGTTTTCATTGTCATGTCAAAACGGGCTGATGACTTCCTTGTTCTATGAAGTCCCTCCTTCAGAAATACGTAACGAGTTCTGATTGGGCCAGCAGTTCCTGTGTTGTGATTCGACAGCAGCTGAGCGCACGCTTCCGGAAAGGTCACGCCTCTTACCATAACGTCGAGATCATAGACTCCGCACAGTGTTATTGTAAACATGTCTTTAATTTTACCCTATAAAATTGACCCAGAATCAGACCCGGAGAACATAGATGAAGAGGATTAGAACCTGTGCAAGCACGACTTTTGCAGGATGTTTCACAATGGTAAGCTGTTTATTTAGTACAATGATTCGCCTGGCTGCAGCTAAACCAGCATGTGGTTAAACAGTAAACAATAGATATAATCAACAAATAATTTAAACTGATCATTACAAACACCAACAATCGATGGTGTCCGGTTGACTTATTACACTTTTTAAAAAATTTTGTCAGATAAGTTACAGAAACTGTTAAACGCACCAACTTAAATAATACAATACACTTACCGGTTGTGGTCCATAAACAACGCCTTCTCCAGACAAAGAGGGAACTGCTCCATCTTTCAGGAATAATCTTTGTGCGAATCCGGTGTTCTGTCGATTTGTCCTACGCTGTCAGATTTTCCTACCTCCCACTAAAACAGTGGGTAGTACAATTTGACAACGAAAAATGCTACTGTAAAGCTATGGTTTATTAACATCTACACCCACCACAACCCTAAACCTACCGTTACAGTACTGCAAATACAGTAATTATGTGTTATATTCAAGGTTGTAGCTAGAAGGGATACAGCTACAGGAAACCAACAATAACTATTATTTTCTACCAATTAGATTGCGTTTTTATTAAAGTCTACACCTACCCCAACCCTAAACCTACTTTTACAGTAATGCAGATACATTAAATATCGTCGTTTAGCATGAGAAAAAAAGGACGCGATATTAATGTGTGCATGCGCAGTAAAACAGGGTAGGAAAATCTGACAGGTAGGATAAAATGTCAGGACACTGGATTGAGATTGAGGAAGCTGTCCTCAGCAAAATGTGCTGCACATAGTTTTACATGTGGATTATAATTTTCGGGAACTGAGTTAAACATAAATTGTAACCATTGATCTCTAAGTACAGCGTCCCTGGGAAGTCCAAACAAAGATGATTGGACTCCGAGATGAAAATAACAGCGTTTCGACGACATGGCAAACCCAAACGCAGCTCTTCCTCTTCTCCGTCGGAGCGCAACAAGACCACGCCCCCTTTTTTGTGTATTCATGTGGGCGGAGGTTAGTCAAAAAACTGTTTTAGTGACGTCATTACTGCAGGAACTAGAGGGGTGTAGTCCAAACGGGTCGTTCGTTGTAGGCGAATTCTGTTTAATAAAATATCTCACTTGGCATTGAAAGTCTGAGTGGTGCTCACCTTTGCAAACCTTGTCATAAACTGATTATGGCAAGAATCTGGGGAACTTGTGTAGTATTTTCCAGCCTTTAGTTGTTCTTAATGTAAAGGGTTGTTTTTCATAATTTATCTGGCATTTTGGATGAAAAACAAGGATTGATAGTACGCCTCTCCTTGATAGGCCACAGAGTTTGAAGCATCATTCATGTCATGACAGATCACGACTAAAGCATTATTGTGTGTTATGCTGAACTGGGCTGCTGATCTGTTCCACTGAGCAGACTGTTCTGATTCCGCAGCACATCCAGTTCTCTTTTCCTTGGCATTGTGATGCTGGCAGGAAAGATCTCTACCTCACACACCTATCGGGCGCTTTACAAGAGTCCACAGAGTGCCACAAACAGCCCTAGAGCTGCCCCCCGAATCCAGGCCTTTTAATATCACGTCCAGCGAATGTTCGTTTCTCAAGTCCTGCTCTTTTTGCATGCTAAAGTATAACCACATGTTATGCCACACATGTAATCTTTTCCACTGAAGTGAGACGAGCTGCTCTCTGCCATCGATGGTGCTGGCTGGCACGGTGGCGGCATCATTCAAATGTCAGCATGCAGAACTCAAGCACTTCTCTAAACTAACATGCATACCCGTGCATACATGCAGAGCAAGGCACTATTACCCAGAAGCCCCTGGAAGCAGCTTTAGATGTCTTTATTTGACTCAGTGACATCACTTGCTCTCGTTTGTTTCTAGTTTTGATGTATCCATGCAAACACACCAATAATCAGAAATTCAGAGTCATGTAACATTGACAGGTGCTGCATCCTCAGAAATGAGTGAGTGAAAGGATGGGCAGATGCTCTCATGTCCTCTGAAGGGCCAGATTCAGGTGAGACATGATCATTAGGCCCAGCACACACTACAAGACAGAAGCTACACAGCAATAAACTGAAGCGCTTTAATGCTGTGTACTTCTCAGATTCAGCTAGCAATGTAATATTACAATTAGCATCAGCTCAAAATTATGTAAACTTGAACTACAGTAGTTGCAGCCATATTGGCAACACCTCTAAGCAGCTATTTTGAGCATGCATGACCAAATACTATCTGCTTGTATGAGGAAATACTGAAATCTCAAAGTGGCTTACCAAACTTACATTTCACATTTCAACACATGTTGAATCAGCAACAAATCTGTCCCATAAATGTTGCTCTAACAGCAAGAAAGAAAGTGTATATTTCAGGTTAGTCTAGTTGAGTCACGTCACAAATACGCTCTCAAATCTAAAACATGAAAAATTAACAACTAAAGCATAAATAATTCACAGCATCATAGAAAAACTTATTTTTGCACTTTCTTGTCTAATTTAGATACCATTTTATTTAGAGTAAAAGTTGATGAATAGAAAAGTACATGACAAAATTTCAACTAAATACAGTATAAAGAATATTTTTACTTTCTCTCTCTCTCTTTTCTTTATCTTTCTATCTATGACTAAACACTGGTGAACATGCAGTTGTTTTTGCACTGATGCAGAGAGATGGGGAAAAGGGGAAAATGGGGAAAAGAGAAAAACCTTTGAAATAAAAATATCAAGTTGATTTCAATCAGTTTTTTTCTCATAGATTATTTGCAGGCATGAATTTGCATTAGTGTGGTGTGATTTTAAATGCAATGGATGTGTTGCGTTGAGTGTGAAGAATTTTCTGGAGTGCCAGCAAGTGTATGTGCAACAGGAAGTGAGAGGTGACAGACAGGTTCTCGGTCGAGAGGAATTTTGCCTTGACAAAGATCCATCATCACCAGCAACTTGAATCTCCATGGCAACTGGAATGTTTTCTTTAATAATAGTTAAAGCTGAACGTGAAGTTTATTCTTACAGACAGCTGTCAGATACATGTACCACAAACACATACCTGTGACCGTCAAATACACCATCGGCCGACTGCCAAGTTAATTGTTCCCTCAGAAAGCCTTCAGGGTACAACAAAATAATTTCTGAGTGCACAGTTCATTGTCTTTCTGACAACAAATTTATCTTCCTCTGCATGGCGCTCACAAGAAGAACAAATGAGCTGTGTGTTTTGGTTGAATGTTAGCGGAATCTCTTGTTAGTGATCTGTTAGTGGCGTTATCTCTTCGGCGAAATGGGAGGAGTCTAGATCGCTCTCTCCAATGCAGTGCTGCTGTTACAGAGGGTCGAGAGCCCGGGACAGGCTGTATTGTTCTGCATTGAGACCACACTGGGCCCTCAGAGAGCCCAGAGAACAAAAGAGCTGAGCTGACATTATAAAGGTGTGTCCTTGTGCTTGATGTAGAGATATCTGTACTATTATTGATGTTTGTCTTAGACGCGAACAATCTCTACATTATGTAATCTTTGTGTTTCCGCTGTTGTCAATAGCACACCGCTGGGTAATTATGCATATTAAGGTGCTCATTAAAGTTGTAAACGATCCATGTGGCTTTAGCTCCAATTCCTTCATGCTTTTGTTCAATATGGGAAAGACACTATATCACTCTGAGCCGGTGAACTGTGTCTTTGAACTGAGTCTAGAAGGTTTCTCTCACAGTCTGACAGGGCTCTACCTCATCTGTCAGGTGTGGTCCACAGGTGAAGCGGCACCATGGGAATGGAGTTGTTACAATTGAAGTCAAGAGCACTGTTCTGCATAACACCAATAGCTCATTTTAGCAGACAAGCTTTTGTTTTCAAAGAATAAAACAAAGGGTACGGGATTGTATGCTATGCCAGTTTCTTTTCCAAATCTGGTAATCACTCCCGTTTCCGCATATCTGGAAGGTAAAGTAAGCTTTCTGCAGGTGGATGGGGCATTGTGGGTGTGCGGCAGGTATGGCAAACCTGAGCAAAACTGCATGCTGCATTTACATTCATGCACTTAAATGGGGCCGAAAGACATGATACTGAAAACATTTGGAGCTATTTGAAATATGAAATAGGCTTAAACCATGTAAAATGTAATGCCGGCAGGGCATTAATTCCTCTATGTGTGATTTCAGGGTGCACAGTCCTGTGGCATGCAATCACAAGGCAAAAAATGGAAATGCCTTTGCCCATCAGCCAACTACAGTTATATAATGCTGTATAGATTATTGGCAACAACATCCTGACCAAATTTGCCCACTGGCCTCAAATCTTCCTCATAAGAACACAGAGGAACTTGTGTTTATTGGGTTTTATTTGGTGCACTGTGGCTTGGTTTGCATCATCCAGTTGGATGTGGGGAACTCTTGAGCACCTTTCTGAATCATAAAATGAATGTGTAGGCCTAAGACATGTTAATGAAAGCCAAGAGACATTGGCTTAAGGCATATTGTGCTGTGGTGTTTGAGACATAGGGTTGAATTTGGCTTCCTCTTGTCCTCATCCTCTTGCTCTAGTGACCAAAGCCCAAAAATAAAAAGCAGAAGTATTAGTTTATGTTCTCCTACATATATATATGAGTCATTTATGTTTAAAACCTGTACTGTGTAATCAGTATGGTTTAGTGTTAGTCACTACTAATCACTACACCCAGAACTCCACTGTTTGGGAGATAACCAGTTTAACAGGAACTAGGGCCTGACAGAATCAGCCCTGCAATTCTGTTTTTCTTTTTGATTTGGGACAGAGTCCAAACCTCCCAAATCCTATTCTTTGCAGTTTGTTCAATTTTGAGAGCTGGAAGCAAACTCCAGATTCAGTTTTCTTGGGTGTGTTCTGTTGTTTCCAGTTGAATAGGGAAGTGGCCAGCGATTTGGATGGGCTATACTCAGTACTGTATGTAGATCATTGCCATTGTGCGAGTGGACAAGGCTGTTTTTAGCCCGGGGAGGACAGCAGCTCTGAGCCCCGCCTGCTCCAGAAACGCTGGCCTTAGGGAGCCAAGACTGGGCAGAGATTAGCAATTGATGTCGACAATAATAAATACACCCACAAAGTCTGCGTGAATGTTCACACAAGTGTATTCTGGGGCTCTTTTCCAAGAATACCAATTAGTTCCATTTTGAAAACGTACTTCAGGAAAAACCCTCTTCCATCTGTTTCTTGTCTGTTTACTTTCTGCTTCCATAACAAACTGGGAATTAGTGATTGGATCTGTAATTGGATGACATTTTCTGCTTTGAATAAGAGCACAAAGCTTCTTGAGCAAATTCACTGAACAACATAATTCAAATGCAAATCCAGAGATTAACTCTCTCATGAAAAATGCAAAGACGGTTTCATATCAGTTCAAATCAGAGGTTAAATACACATAAATTCCAATAAGTGTTCTTATTGATAACATTTCAAAGGCATGCCTTCCTGGTTAGAAAAAAGCAATAGAGCAGTGACGACTAAGTCACCGTGACGGACTATCCCTTTCACCACTGTCACTCACGAAGCAGCCGCTGACATCATCGCCACGCTCCTGTGTTGCATGTGTCGACAGCTTTCACTTCCCTGACATACCCGGATAATGTCCCTTGCCTTTCTTTCCTCCAGACAAGCTCTAGATAGCAGAAAGCCCATTGGTTGTCATAACCATCTGTCAGTCACTTAAGGCATTTCAGTGTATGTGAAAAGATTCTGGAAGTTCACTTTTCTGTTCTGTGTAGTTTTTGAGTCAGATATTCCTTCAGCCAGTGTGAGACCTTGACCTGTGTCTGTATGTTTCCCCCTCAAAGTCTTACACACTTTCAAAGACACTCAGATACTCCCGCATCTGCCTGTGAAAGAGAAGTTTCCCAAGAATTTGAATGTATCAGCTTCTTGGTTAAAATGTCAAAGTAGATGAAGATTCTAGGATTAACAAAAGAGACAGCAGAAGAGCTTATATCATCTTCCTAGTATTCTGAAAGGGTAAAGAATTGTACTTGAGAACTAATTTTGCATTTTTGTAACATTTCTCTTAAGAGTGTCTGCCAAAGGGGGAGTTGGTGGGGTTTCCCATTTTTGGGCCGTAATCAAACATGACAGTTTTGAGATTGTTGTTTGTGTTTGTTTAGTCCATAAATATGCATGAGTCTATTTTTTTTAAACATGTTAAAATGTTCTATCTGTTTGGTAGCCTTACTACGTCAGACTTTGTACTTCCCCTGAAATTCAGTTCGCTTCTGTACTCAATCTGAGATAGCAAACCATCTCGCAATTTTCCTCCTGTTCCAAAGCAGCCGGCCAATCAACGAAAAGAGGGTGGGCTTTGAGATGTCATAACCAAATATTATGTGATTGGCTTACGGGCACACCAATGATTTTAAACTTCAGACATGGCGAGGGGCAACAGACACCAGCGGCTCCTGATGGTGCCTGTACCGCTGTGGTAAATTACAGTTAGGATAATTAATTTCATAAGGGGAAACTATGCAGCATTTAGCTGTAGTAGTTAAGGTAATAATGGAGTGGGTTATTTAATGCTAGTTGTTCACTAGGCAGACTGGTGGCCTTCACCCCGTGTAATGTGTGAGTGGCCAACCATTTGTGTTCAAACCAAGGCCACACTCTCATATGCTACTGTATATGTATGCAATTGAACCAGGGTTTCAGGTGTGGGTGTATGGAGTAATTTAGGGTCAGCCGCAAGGTTGCTAGTTAAAGTTGAACTTTAATCGTCAATTGCTTAGGCTTTGTAATATCATTCTCCGAGGACATAATAAATTAGGATTAGCGTGTGGTAAGCAGAAACAATATATGTGATTCATCTGGTTAAACCAGCCTTTAGTTGGGGAGAAATGGGTCAACAGCCAAATGTGCTTGTCTGTTCAAAGCCACAGCCAAGAAGAGACCTACGCTCAATGTGAGAAAAGAGCAATCCCATACTGCCTTTCACACACCCACAGTCTCCCTGATCCAAGCTGATCGCTGCCATCCATCTACCTTTATTAGCCCTGCCTGACTTTATAGGCTCTCACTGCAAAAGCAGCCATCACAAATATGACTTATGAAGGGGTTTTAAGAACGGTGCTCTGCTGCCAAAAGCAGAGAGCAGGACCTTCTGCGGTGACAGCGAGTACCCATGAGAAGGCTTGTTTTTCTCCCAGTGGATGTGTATGTGTGCGTGTGAGTGGTGTGATTTACGCACGTCACAGAGCTGCCCTCACTTGGCCCATGAGCTCAGCAGAACTGGTGCTGGTGGAGCCGCGCAGAGTCTCATGGTGTCTGAATGAATAACTCAGTGTGCTGGAGAGCGCCAGGCGCTGCAGCCTTGGCCGGTACAGTCGCACTGAGCGGCCAGCGGCCAGAGAGGGTGGAGCGGATTGAAGGAAAGAAAAGAACAGAATGATGGAGCTGTTGGAAATAAACAGGGTTAATGTGGGGCTTCAGAGGAACCCCAGGCAAATGAGTGGAAAACAAATACGAAGCAAAATATTTACCAGGAATCAAAGGTAAAGTTTGTAGTTTCTTGGCTAAATTATATACCTTGATGGCCCCATTTATCATCGTTATCAATAAATGCATCATCCTCTGTTACATGTCTGGGTCAAACTCTGGGTTTCATCTGCCTTAGTCACAAATGGATGACAGGCATTGCCCTATTCCACTTAACGTAAACTCTCAGTTTCTGTGGGTGTGTGATGCAAAATGGTTTTCCAAACCTCTAGCAAAAGTATACTGCGGAGGGGTAGGATGACGGAATCCAACAATTTCTGCATCTTCAGTTCCAGCAGGTTTAGGATGGATGATTGATGTCGTCTCCTCCCTCCTGCCTGTGAGAAACATGTCTCTCATTTGCTTTCGATGTATATTCATGTGTGCCATCGCCAATGCCGCAAAGAATAATCTGGCTCAATTAACCCAAATCTTTCACAATCGCTTCATATCGGTGTCTAGACTCAATGCAGGCAGGCATATTATTTTTCCTGCTGGTTGTGTGTGTGATGGAGGTGGGTGGGGGTAAAGTGAGCATTCTATTGAGCTCTTAGTTTGGCTAATCTCCACCATGTGACGGCGCGCCGGCTTTGCTGCCATGGAATGCCACAGGCTCTTGTGCTGGGGACAAAACCAGACAGAGGCTTAATCTGCAGGGGTGGCAACACGACGTGTCCCCAGAACAGCAGTGTTGGGACAGAGAAAGTTCTCAGGGTTTAACCTGTGGTTATCATCACGGTACCGTAGTCTCTGACAGACCCAGGGCATCACCTCTCTCTGAATAAAAAATCTCCCCATTTTAGCAATCACTGTCTACAATGTTTACCATGGCTGGTTTGCAGCAGTCATCTGAAATGTTCTTCTTCATGAGAGGCGTATGGGGTAATTCATAAATAAATGCATATAGTTAGAATGTTTTCTCACAAATACAACCAGATCCAAAACACTCTTTCCATATAGGTATATTGAGTACTTGTAAACTTTGAAAATAACAATAAACAATCATCACACTTTATGTTCCTCATCCATCTGAAATAAAATAAAATTACATATATATATATATTTTTTTTCATTATATAGGATAGGATAGCTTCTGACATTTGGTGAAATCATTTCTGCTTCATTAATTCAGAAATAGAAGTAACTTAATAGTATTTGTGTATTTTATTATTTCATTGTGTTAGTCTACAGCTATGGCGCTTTCCTCTGTGTGGTATGACTCAGTACGGCTCGGCTTGGCACAGTTTGTGTTTCCACCATAGTTTAGTACTGCTTTAGGTTGGGGGGGATTATTCACATGTCATTATAGTTGCACCACCTCTACTGCCACTCTCGCTCTCGCTGGTCCGCGCCTCTGCTATCAGCAAGAGGAATGCTTGTACTTTCTCAATAGACAACAAAAACATTTTGAAAAGATGCGCTCGTTCAAAACAGTTGCCCTTGATCCTATGCTGGCTGTGCTGGTTTAAATCTAGCGGTTCTGTTGTGTTTGTGTCATAAAGTTCTCTCCAGCCAATCAGTGATCAGCAGAGTTCACATCACATTTTGGTAACGGTACAGTTCACTTGGAACCTCAGCCGAGGTGGTACAAAAAAAGTACCAGGTACCAGGTACTGTTCCAGTGGAAAAACCCAAAAGTGAACCGTACCATCCAGTGGAAAAACACCATTAGTGCAGAAAATGATGTTGAGATCATAAGAAAATTGTCATGATAATGAGAAAAGAACACTAGTTATGTCAAGATCACCAGAAAATTAAGTTGTGATAATAATAATAATAATAATAATAATAATAATAATAATAATAATAATAATAAAAGAAAGAAACAAATGATAATCTATGGCCTTGTATGGCTTCTGTGTTTTTGTGATACTTGTTTTTACTAGCATGAGTTTGCTTAGCTGATTTTAATGAACTGTTTCAAAAAACCCGTCACTGATTCATTTCAATCATCAGTTATTTTTATAGAATTGACTTCTGTTTGTTTTTGATTCAGTTCTATATTTAAAGTTCTGTTAGTTTCGTGTGTGTTGTGTTTGAGCCTCAGGAGAAGCTGTTCACTTCACATTCTGAGTAGCACTGGTTGAGCTACGGTCTGAAAATAGCTGAGAAGAGAGAGGAATGGTGTAGATGTCTCTCAGCTCCACCCTTCACCCGTCTCGCTCTGTGGTTCTGCACTCCCCGCTCTTAATTAAAAAAAGTATTCTCATTTGCATCACAATGTGTTCCATTAATAAGCTCTTTGCCATCCGGGCTGCAATGAAAATGTAACATCTCTCAGATGAGCTGCAGCGGGAGCCTCTTACCTCATTTGTAGGAGAACGTCCAGCCAGAGTAAATCCGCTGGAGAGGGCCTGAGTGCACCCCACACCCCCTCATCCTCTCCTCAGCTGTCCTGCTCTACAATGGCCTAAGCATTTTTTGTAGAATTAACGGTTTGTAGGAGCAGAGGAACAATGTATGAGAAGAGAGGAGCACGGGGTTCCCACACACAGCCTCCACACACACACACACACACACACACACACGCACAGCACAGCTGATCCAACCCCACCTCACTGCCAACAATAACACACAACACACACACCACAAACACACACGGACATTCACTCTCACACACACTCAACCAGCACACAAACATACATGATTAATAAAATCAAAAGCAACTTACTAATAAATAAGTTATTCAGCTTTATATATATATATATATATATATATATATATGCATTTTCATGGGTTTAAATAGAAGATTGGTTATGAGACAATAAAAACAACTCCAAATTTAAACACCCTTCACGCATGTGTATCACATCCGTTAAAATCTTATGCTGGTTGAAGTATTAGAACTAAAACCATCAACATGACACACTCATGGGCATCAATCACTCGAACACTGAATACTTGCAGCTGGCTAAGAAATAAATAATTATTACCTTACAATCCATCTGAGTTCAAATCCACATCTTTTGAATATCACAACATCGATGTCCGTCAAAAAGTAACGTTCACGATACACACTCATATACGATACATAGGTTCAGGAACGTGACAGCCGATCTTCTTAGTTGATTATAAGATTAAGGCAGTTATCATAGTGTGCTAGAATGTTTAGAATTTTTCAATAAAAGATACATTTTTCCATGATTTATTATCCATGCCTGTGAGGCATCAGTCCAGTTTCTGAACCTCACGAAGCTGCTCAAGGAAGTGGAGTATAGACTCATCAGTTTCAAACATGTGTTTGAGTGGCTGTGACTGTTTCAGTCATAAAATGTACATTAAATGTCACAAAGTAAACCCACACACGCACACACAGAGTTTTAATTGCCAGTAGCGTCAGGCGCGGGCCGCTGGGGGTGAGGCCCATTGTGATGGAGTGGCTGGAGGCTTTTTCGGGTCTTGATTAATTTGTAGTGTCATATGTGGGAGGGTTCATCGGTACGGGGCTTATGGGAATTCACCAAACACTTTGAGAAACACAGAGGGAAATGCTAATGGAGAAATGAATATTCAGCACTACCTCATCGCTCGCTTTTATTTCCCCCATATCAGGAACTGAACGCATTTTGAAATGACATTAATGGTGTGGAATTGAAGTTGCACCTTCTTCTGGAAATGTTTAATAGCGAGGATCAGCGGGGCTTGATTCCTGTCATCTCACTTCCCCATGTAATGTCATCTGCCCTGTTAAAGTCTTAAATATAGACATGATCACATGTGACGATCACAGCTATGATCTCTCCGAAATTAGCATTCCTCTCTTCTAAGCAGGAATGAAATCAAATGGAAAGCAGCTCAATGTCTCATTTGTGTTTATTTCAGACAATGTTGAAACTTTAAACATATTGTAGATCTCCATCAGGAAACGAGTTTGCTCTGGGCAGTTTTAGATCTCTGTCTGCCCATAAATGTGTGTGTGTGTGTGTGTGTGTGTGTGTGTGTGTGGTGTGTGTGTGTGTGTGTGTGTGTGTGTGCGTGTGTGTGGTGTGTGTGTGTGTGCGTGTGTGTGTGTGTGTGTGTGTGTGTGTGTGTGTGGTGTGTGTGTGTGTGTGTGTGTGTGTGTGTGTGTGTGGTGCGTGTGTGTGTGTGTGTGTGCGTGTGTGTGGTGTGTGTGTGTGTGTGCGCGTGTGTGTGGTGTGTGTGTGTGTGCGCGTGTGTGTGTGTGTGTGGTGTGTGTGTGTGTGTGCGCGTGTGTGTGGTGTGTGTGTGTGTGCGTGTGTGTGTGTGTGTGTGTGTGTGTGCGTGTGTGTGGTGTGTGTGTGTGTGCGTGTGTGTGTGTGTGTGTGTGTGTGTGTGTGGTGTGTGTGTGTGTGTGTGTGTGTGTGTGTGTGTGGTGCGTGTGTGTGTGTGTGCGTGTGTGTGGTGTGTGTGTGTGTGTGCGCGTGCATGTGCGTGTGTGTGTGAGTGTGTGCGTGTGTTCTAACCACACCAGCTGATTTAATTATGAATTCACTCTCTGTGGAGCTCTAAAGTTTCCCTCTGTTTTCTGTCCATACTAAAGCACTGTAGTGGTTTTAGATGTAATCTCCAAACCTCAAGCTATTACTTTTGTTCATATTACAGTTGGGGATTTGATGTGTATGATAGCTCATGTCAGAAGAGGTCTGCGTTTACTGTAAATCATCAGAACTATGAGTTTTAGCTGGTGGGTCATGTTCTTACACACAAATGTCAGATATGTTGAAATGAGTTACTTTGGAACAGTTAAGTGAATAGGAAGCTAACAAGTGACCAGTTTGGAAAAGACTACACTAAACCTATCCTTGTAATCGTATTGAATGTCCATTTGTAGTGAACTTAAAATATTGGAAGAGCCAGGACATTTTTTTATATACTTCTATTGGATTTGTCTGAAAGAAGAAAATACACACCTACGATGGCTTGAGGGTGAGTCCTCTATCACTTTAAACAAAACACTGAAAACTTCCCAACGTAAGATTACACTTTATTTTGAGAGTCCCCTTTAGAGATTCTGTTGACTGTGAGTAACTTTGAAACTACATGTCAACTAAGTCTCATTCAACTGACTATAAAAGTCTTTTCTACCACATGTCAGCTTGTTCTGTTGACCCTAACCCTAACAGTCTCTAATAAGAGTTAGTTCACATGTAGTTGTAAAGTGGACTATCAAAATAAAGTGTAAACTGATCCCTGTGATCGTGTCAGTAAAAGACTTGCCAATGACGTGACGTGAATGGGGTCCAAGACACATGCAGGCCTTCAGCTGTTGGCCAGGTCATGGTTCCAGGTATTTCAACTATTATGAAATATGACAGATGTGATCTATAGTGGCGTGATGACCTGTCAGGCTAATGCACCGCTCTGAGTGAAGTTTTACTGTGTGAATGTACACATGGCCTGACAGTATTTCATCCTCAAGTTTCCAAACGCACACCTTGATCTAATCTGATTCAGGCATCACATCTGCATCTGACGTGTGACGTGTGACGTGAATTAGTTTCCCATGATGGTACAGCAGTGCCTGGCCCTAGTCCTCCACACAACACCCCCCTGATGACTGTCTGATGGAAGAGCCAGTGAGAGCCGATCAATCAGAGGCTGGCAGGTCAAGAGGTCCGTCAGGAGCCCTCCTATGGTCAGTCATCCCGCTGCATGCTGCAAATCACATCACATTTAGTGCTGCTTCACAAAACAAGTGTTTGTTCTAGAGATTATGGCGTCTGATTTCAATAGAAACCATGCTTGAATGGTTCAAGAGGTGAATGTAGCTACGGCTTCTATCTATTGGAATGCCAGAGCAGCTATAAAATTAGCTTCTTAATACAAATCAGAGTAAAAAAAAGGCATTTGTCTGGTTGGTCCAGCTAACGCTCAATCAAAGTCACCTCTTCCTTTCGTGCAGCATTCATGTGGCCAGTCTCCTGCCATTTATTGAAAAAATAAAGCGTGTTAGAGTTTGGTTTAACTGCAGTAAAATCCGCTGTCATTCGCAAGGTTTTTAAACGTTTTGGAGCAGATGGGTGGAAGGTGGCAGGTCTTTCTGACCTGCTGTTGAATCCTTGCCCATGATCCTGGAGATGAGCGCAGTAAAGCTGAACGGCAGCTCAGAGTCAAGATGTGCACTCCGTGTGCTGCCAGAGAAAGTGTTTACCCATCAGTCCTCAGTGTGAGGCATCATCTGTCAATCACCATGACAAATGACGAGTCCAGGAACCCAGCGGCGGTGTCCTGGAATCACTAGCTGGATCAACAAGAGACCATCCAGAGCAGTCTGGATCACGTGTGAAGGCCAAAGGCAACTGTTTCAGTTCCACAGAAGGTGACTACTGGCTCAAACGCAGGAAGCCCTCAGAGAGTGACTTCAGCCAGCTTTACAGTGCATTATTATACCCCACATCAGATTCACCAGTCATATTTCCACTGGGCAGATTTGTGGGTGGATCGTTTGTAAAACCAACAATTTATGCAATAATGGTAATGTAATAATGGAACTTTAACAAATGTTTTGCTAATGATTTCTACAGAAATTTGGGTAACACTTATTAACTAAAAGTTTTCCCACAATAAACTCCTTAATACTGCGTATAACAGTTAGTAAGCTAGTTAAGTTTAGGTATGAGGTAGGATAAAGAGATCTAAAATATGGTCATGCAGAATAAGACATTAATATGTACTGTACTTTCTAAATACTAATAACATGCTTGTCATATGCATGCTAATAAACAACTAGTTAACAGTAATTGTGTTCCCTAACCTGAAGTGTTACTCAGGTTCATTCTACCCATCTTTCATTCGCTGCAATTTTTGTAGAAATGGTTGTGTGAACGGTTCAAAGAGAAACGTGCTTGTGTTTCATGAATTGAGGATCTTCAAACCCACTCTAAATGGTATGATTCCTCGTGAGAAGTGTAAAACTGAAAGGGCTTTCTCAAAGCTCGAGGAGGGAAATGTCAAAGCTGTGCAGAACTGAAAATCAAAATCTTTCTACTTACTCGAGGTTTTGAACTGCTACTCTTGTTGTTTTCTAACCCGTTTCTGGAGCCTGTATTTTCCCTCGCATTCACAGGAGGAAAGCTTCATATCTGTACTTTTCAAATGTCATATGCCTTGGAACTGTCTGAGTAATTCCCATGGAAGCAGAGCAGACTTTCCCTTTAGCACTGACCTAATCCATTGTTATGTGACTTTTAAAGGTTAAGGTTTTGGACATGGTGAGCTGCTTCTGCATCAGCATGCTTAGAGTTAGAGAACGCATTACAAGTAGCCTGAGTTACATAATCAGATTTCTTTTTCCAAGTAACTTTGTCAAATAAGTAACGGCAATTGCTTTGTCTTCCCATGTATTGACTGTCCCGTGTTGAGATAAATCAGGGGTGAGTTTCAGAGATGTTGGTTGGAGCATAAGAAACAAATGGAGAAAAAACTTAAATTTAAATTTTATTCATATTTCATTCTATATCCATTGTAGAGGACGGCAGGACTAAGTTATTCAAAAAATAATAAATAAATAAGGCAAGTATAAACAAAAACAATTGTTTATTTTTTTTTTCATTCACCAATCAGTTTTCAGACTATTTTTCACCAAACTTCGTACAAAGATGATTCTCAACTATGTTATGAAAGATATAACAGAATGATCTGATGTACTACTGTACTTTATGCAATATATGTGTAAAATGTCCATAAATTGGTATTCCCATTCTGTACAATGTATCTACATATTGCATCACGTTTGCATATTAATATGGCAAATAGTCTTAGAGTTTATACTTGACTAACTGGGGCCCAGGTCAGGAAGCAGACAGACTGGCTAAACCGACCGTCTGCTAGCTGCCTCCCGTCACAGAGGTCAGTTAATTCTCAGCACATAGAGACTCTTTCACCTAGATATCACACTATAGAGACTGTGTCTGTTCCCCGAACTAGAAAATACAAAAAACGTCTAAACCAAGTTAAGATTAACAATTTAATTGAGGTTCAACAAATAAAAAACAGAAGTAATATGGATAAACAAATGATAAAGCTTGGCTTATTGAATATCAGAACACTTTTTGTAAATAATATGATCACTGATCATAATATAGATGTACTCTGTTTGACAGAAACCTGGCTAAAACCTGATGATTACATTATTTTAAATGAGTCCACCCCCCCAGATTACTGTTATAAACATGAGCCGCGTCTAAAAGGCAAAGGTGGAGGTGTTGCTTCAATTTATAACAACGTTTTCAGGATTTCTCAGAGGGCAGGCTTCAAGTATAACTCGTTTGAAGTAATGGTACTTCATATAACATTATCCAAAGAAACAAATGTTAATGATAAATCCCCTGTTATGTTTGTACTGGCTACTGTATGCAGGCCACCAGGGCACCATACAGACTTTATTAAAGAGTTTGGTGATTTTACATCCGAGTTAGTTCTGGCTGCAGATAAAGTTTTAATAGTTGGTGATTTTAATATCCATGTTGATAATGAAAACGATGCATTGGGATCAGCATTTATAGACATTCTGAACTCTATTGGTGTTAGACAACACGTTTCAGGACCTACTCATTGTCGAAATCATACTCTAGATTTAATACTGTCACATGGAATTGATGTTGATGGTGTTGAAATTATTCAGCCAAGTGATGATATCTCAGATCATTATTTAGTTCTGTGCAAACTTCATATAGCCAAAATTGTAAATTCTACTTCTTGTTACAAGTATGGAAGAACCATCACTTCTAACACAAAAGACTGCTTTTTAAGTTATATTCCTGATGTATCCAAATTCCTTAGCATATCCAAAACCTCAGAACAACTTGATGATGTAACAGAAACTATGGACTCTCTCTTTCCTAGCATTTTAAAAACAGTTGCTCCTTTATGCTTAAGGAAGGTTAAGGAAAACAGTCTGACACCATGGTATAATGAGCATACTCGCACCCTAAAGAGAGCAGCCCGAAAAATGGAGCGCAGCTGGAGGAAAAAACAAAACTAGAGGTATTTCGTATTGCTTGGCGGGAAAGTAACCTATCCTACAGAAAAGCATTAAAAACTGCTAGATCCGATTACTTTGCTTCTCTTTTAGAAGAAAACAAACATAACCCCAGGTATTTATTCAATACAGTGGCTAAATTAACGAAAAATAAAGCCTCAACAAATGTTGATATTTCCCAACACCACAGCAGTAATGACTTTATTAACTACTTTACTTCTAAAATCGATATTATTAGAGATAAAATTGCAACCTTTCAGCCGTCAGCTACAGTATCACATCAGACAGTGCACTATAGACCCCCTGAGGAACAGTTCCACTCATTCTCTACTATAGGAGAGGAAGAATTGTATAAACTTGTTAAATCATCTAAACCAACAACATGTATGTTAGACCCAATACCATCTAAGCTCCTAAAAGAGGTGCTTCCAGAAGTCATAGATCCTCTTCTGACTATTATTAATTCCTCATTGTCATTAGGATATGTCCCCAAAACCTTCAAATTGGCTGTTATTAAGCCTCTCAACAAAAAAAACACAACTTGACCCCAAAGAACTAGTTAATTATAGACAAATCTCGAATCTCCCTTTTTTGTCCAAGATACTAGAAAAGGTGGTATCCTCACAATTATATTCCTTCTTAGAGAAAAATGGTATATGTGAGGATTTCCAGTCAGGATTTAGACCGTATCATAGTACTGAGACTGCTCTTCTTAGAGTTACAAATGATCTGCTCTTATCATCTGATCGTGGGTGTATCTCTCTATTAGTTTTATTGGCTCTTAGTGCTGCGTTTGACACAATTGACCACAACATTCTTTTGCATAGACTTGAACACTTTGTTGGCATCAGTGGAAGTGCATTAGCATGGTTTAAATCGTACTTATATGACCGCCATCAGTTCGTAGCAGTGAATGAAGATGTATCATATCGATCACAAGTGCAGTATGGAGTACCTCAAGGCTCAGTACTAGGGCCGCTACTCTTCACGCTTTATATGTTACCCTTGGGAGATATCATCAGGAAACATGGTGTTAGCATTCACTGTTATGCTGATGATACTCAGCTCTATATTTCTTCGCGGCCCGGTGAAACACACCAATTTGAAAAACTAATGGAATGCATAGTCGATATAAAAAACTGGATGACGAGTAATTTCTTACTGCTAAATTCTGAAAAAACAGAGGTGTTAATTATAGGACCTAAAAACTCTGCTTGTAATAACCTAGAACACTGTCTAAGACTTGATGGTTGCTCTGTCAATTCTTCGTCATCAGTTAGGAACCTAGGTGTGCTACTTGATCGCAATCTTTCCTTAGAAAGCCACGTTTCTAGCATTTGTAAAACTGCATTTTTCCATCTCAAAAATATATCTAAATGACGGCCTATGCTCTCAATGTCAAATGCAGAAATGTTAATCCATGCATTTATGACCTCAAGGTTAGATTATTGTAATGCTTTATTGGGTGGTTGTTCTGCACGCTTAGTAAACAAACTACAGCTAGTCCAAAATGCAGCAGCAAGAGTTCTTACTAGAACCAGGAAGTATGACCATATTAGCCCGGTCCTGTCAACACTGCACTGGCCCCCTATCAAACATCGTATAGATTTTAAAATATTGCTTATTACTTATAAAGCCCTGAATGGTTTTGCACCTCAGTATTTGAATGAGCTCTTTTTACATTATAATCCTCCACGTCTGCTACGTTCTCAAAACTCAGGCAATTTGATAATACCTACAATATCAAAATCAACTGCGGGCTGCAGATCCTTTTCTTATTTGGCGCCTAAACTCTGGAATAACCTACCTAACATTGTTCGGGAGGCAGACACACTCTTGCAGTTTAAATCTAGATTAAAGACCCATCTCTTTAACCTGGCTTACACATAACATACTAATATGCTTTTATTATCCAAATCCGTTAAAGGATTTTTAGGCTGCATTAATTAGGTAAACCGGAACCGGAAACACTTCCCATAACAACCTATGTACTTGCTACATCATTAGAAGAATGGCATCTACGCTAATATTTGTCTGTTTCTCTTTTGTTCCGAGGTCACCGTAGCCACCAGATCCAGTCTGTGTCCAGATCAGAGGGTCACTGCAGTCACCCGGATCCAGTACGTATCCAGACCAGATGGTGGATCAGCACCTAGAAAGGACCTCTACATCCCTGAAAGACAGTGGAGACCAGGACAACTAGAGCCCCAGATACAGATCCCCTGTAAAGACCTTGTCTCAGAGGAGCACCAGGACAAGACCACAGGAAACAGATGATTCTTCTGCACAATCTGACTTTGCTGCAGCCTGGAATTGAACTACTGGTTTCGTCTGGTCAGAGGAGAACTGGCCCCCCAACTGAGCCTGGTTTCTCCCAAGGTTTTTTTCTCCATTCTGTCACCGATGGAGTTTCGGTTCCTTGCCGCTGTCGCCTCTGGCTTGCTTAGTTGGGGACACTTCATCTACAGCGATATCATTGTCTTGATTGCAAATAAATGCACAGACACTATTTAACTGAACAGAGATGACATCACTGAATTCAATGATGAACTGCCTTTAACTATCATTTTGCATTATTGACACTGTTTTCCTAATGAATGTTGTTCAGTTGCTTTGACGCAATGTATTTTGTTTAAAGCGCTATATAAATAAAGGTGACTTGACTTGACTTGACATATTAATGTGTTCTTTGGGCGAACCATAATGAAAATAGAAGTGATATATTGGAAGTAATACAATCGCAACATTTTCATAAGAATATCTCATTATTCATAGGAATATTGATCTATAACTTCTTGTTGTGTTCTTGTGTGTGAAAATTACGCCCATTACATTAAAAAAAAATTGAAACCCCAAGACATTTTTCTGAGATATTTACGACAATTTGAAAATTGGCCAAATTTAAATGAGAAATACAAAACATTAGCATATTTCTCTGAGAGTGCTAAATTTGATTATTCTGTCAATATCAGTCATATTTAAAGACCAAGCAGTAGGAGAGTTATGATCAAACCTCTCTAAAAAGCCCGGAATGCAAAAAATATGCAAGTCCAGCCAAGTAATGGAATGCATCACTTTCCATAAAAAGTTACTAAGTAACACAGTTACAACTGTAGATGTAATTATTGCATTAGATTTAAATGTAACTTTCCCCAGCAGTGCTGGGAATGGCCTTCGCAAGTCTTAGCAGAAGAGGAGAATAAGGGGAAAAGTCAGTGGAGAAATGTCCATTGCTCTGGGACTGTGGTCTTTGTGCGGCAGCGACGCACGCCGGGGGAGAGACAGGAAATGTGTTTGACATACGCTCTGCACACACAAGGATCAGCAGGATACGATTAATGACCGCCGAATAAGATTGTCAATGATATGCAACAGTGTGTTCCTGGAGCAGTCTGTAGACTCAGTTGAAACAGCTCGATGCTGACTCACGCGTGCACAACTCTTGTAAACATTCAGCTAATGTTTTGGAGTGCATTGAAATACAAGTTTTACTATCACAGACTTTCCTGAAGTGCTCATATGACACATTGGGGAATCATTTAGGTGATATAATGTTTGACATGAAGCCCGTGCACAACAAGTTCATTTCTGAGCCTCTGTTTTTGCTGATTGGCCATGCGATCCCTTGCTGACAAGATGGAAGTGACAGCTGTTTGTTTAGCTTGCCCTCCATTTCACAGAGCCCCGATAACCCTAAACCAAGTTTTAGCCTGCCGATTTGTAGTACAACAAATAAAAGACACCTGCGAGGGTTGGGGCAGAAATCTGGCCACCAAATGTTTCAGGTTCCAGCAGTGATTAAGGGTGAAACTTCCAGCCGTACTGAACACTAAGTCTGGATATCTCTGTGCATGAGCACGGCTGTGTTTGTTGACACATTGAGGAGAGAATTTCAGTGTTTTCACACTGTTCGTCAATCTTTTCAGCGCATTATGCAGGAGCAGGCTTGACTTTTCCCAAAGCCAGCTGCATATGCTTTGAACCAAACCACCATCAAAATAATCATGCTTCTCGCCTCTCACCACAACTTTCTGTTTAGAGCCATTTAGATATGTTCAGGTAGAGAAGTCTGGGTCATATTTTATCCTAAAATAAGCAGAAAAACATTTTAAATTTGTGACAGTACGTGTCTTCAAAGAGAGTGTATCACACGAAGATCCAAAATAAGTTATTTATAAATTTAAAAAAATAATTAATTTTTAAAAGAAGGTTTTAATGATAACAACAGTGAAGAACAAACACATACATAACTTTAAGGACCGACAAACCAGACCTAAACAGACAGGGTTTATAAACGCATGGAATGTACTCAGAATGAACAGAAACAGGTGGGGAGTAATCAATTAAATAAATATGAACATCATATGATAGATGTTTTAATGCTTGTTATTGTATTCTTACTCTACTCATGTTTTTAGTATATTAGTCATGTATCCTCAGCATTTATTTAGTTATTTCCAGGTTAAATATAACCTGCATATGAGGTTCTTTTGATTCACCCATAGAGTGAAGTTGGAATTTAACAATTCAAAATTATACCTATAAAGAACCTTTCATTAACAGAAGGGTGTTTTTATCTAGAAGTGTAAGTGTAAGACAGACAGGAAGTGAGAAGACAGATCCAGCAGCTGACCACTGGCTTGCTCCAGATACTCCTCTGGATGTGTTCTTTCTGCTTTGGACAGATGTATGTGTAGAACATATGGTGCTGCTCATATCTCACACCTGTTCCACACAGCTGCCCCGCAAAGCTCTCCATTAGCTCCAGCTCTGTGTCTGAACACAGCTGCAGTGCATTCTGGGGGCACGAGAGGGCTGCATACGCCTGCAGGGAACAAATGTCTCCTGATTAAAAGCCTTCAGGAAGAAACCAAACTCTAACTTAACATGGCGGTTTCTTTGACCAAAGGATTTTACCTTGCATAGCGCATGTCACACAACCCGTACTTTAAATATTGGAAGTATTATAAAATATATATTATTGTAGTAAAAGGCTTTTTGAGAAAGTACATTTTAAATCAAGTTGTAAATACAGTTATTTTGATGTGTCGCCTAACATACTAAAGCACATGTAAGGTACTTGATTGAACTGTAGTGTGTTACTTGATTTTACAATTAAGTTAAGTTTTTTACTGGTACAAATGTGTAATTACACATATACCTAAATACATGTTTCAAATAGAAATGTCAATAAAGCATATTTTAGTTTAGTGTAATGCTTGCCAGTGCATTTGACATTCTGTTTGCACTTAAGTCTTTTAAAATATATTATTTCTGTAGTAAGTCCTCTTTTTAGAAGTATGCTAAAGTGTTCTTGGAGCTGTATTACACTCGAATGAAAAATACAGGACTTTCTGAGCCTACTGGACTGAAAAACATTAGTAGCATGTAAATACTCAATCTATTGGAACATATGTACGACGGATCCTATTACAAAGCTCAGTACTTAGCTTCACATTGTGGCTGTTTACTAACTGATGTACAGAGATCTGGCCTGAGGCTGTATGACAAGAGACGCTTCACTCGTTCATGAACGAGAGAAATCACAGCCGCTTCAGTCCCTCCTTCCAGTTAAAAGAGCCAGTGGCCTGTTCGTTTACTCTATAACACACAAACACATGTTCTGGACCCGCTGAAAAATACAGTTTTCATCGATATCAGAGATTTTCAGGGGTTTCAGATTACACTTACAGTACTGTATGCTGACCTCTCTTTGCTACTGCTGTTATCAGTGTTTCTGCAGGTTTCACAAAGTCAAATTTAAGACTTTTTAAGACCTTTTTAAGACCATTATGAATGAAATTTAAGACCTATATCACGAAAAAAAAAACATACAAGAGAAACGCAGAGTCTCAAAATTACTTGCAAACTAAGCTTAGATGCATTGTTGAACTACAGAAAAAAAAAATACAAACATCTTGACGTGAGTTTGCGGAAGCATGAGAGTGCACTATATTGATCTCAGCTCTTCTCCCTTGGCCAGAATCTCCTCATCAATGTTCTTGAGCTCAGCTGATTTTTCCTTGCTTGCCCTCCTCAGAGCATTTGACTTGGTTATTAGCTGAGCCATCTGACTGCCAGCCTTGCCCTCAGCCTCCTCTGCAAATTTGTCTGCATCTCTGAAAAGACTTTCAGCAACTGTTTGCATAGTGTTTTTTGAGTTCCTCCAAGTAATTCTCTGCTACCTTTCTCTTTTGGCCCTGTACAAGGGACTCTTTCTTCTTTCTCTCTGTCTCAAGGTAAAGACGGTACCTGGTCCTGGCTGATGCTACCGAACTCAAGAGTTCTTTTGTCAGGGGGACTTTGGCAACACCCCCGTGTCGAGTGACATAGTCGCATAGCAGCCTATGTGCTACTAAAGTGTCCTCTTGCATGTTGCAGGTTTCAATCTCTTTATTGACAGAAAAGCCTCTCTCAACAGTGGCCTGTCCATGAGACAAAATCAGAAGCTTCTGACAAAAAGCAAAAAGCTCCGGGTAGTTTCCAAGGAAACAGCTCAAGAAGATGTCAAGCCTCTTTTGCATCGGTGTAAGGGTGACGAACTCCTCACTTCTGCACTCAACAGACAGGAAGGCTTTAAATTGTTGGAGAATGACATCCCCTGAAACAAAAAAGTGAAAACAATATATTGATAAATCATTGCAATACATCATTACAATATATCAACAATCTGTAATTTTTCTAATCACTACTGTAGATTTGTTTATAATGGTAGACAATGTCAAAGCCTATTTCAAAACCAAGTCTGCCTCTGCACACAGAACAGGTGCTTAACCGTGAATATGACAAAAGTAACAGATCCGCACTCAAAAATGTAATCCTGACTAGAAAAATAGAAAAAAAGAAGTGCACACAACAAAAGATAAGTCTACTGAAAAGGAGAACCAAAAAAGGTCTGGTAACCAGACAGTTTCTGGTCTCATTGACTTCCATAGTATTTTTTTTCCTACTATGGAAGTCAATGAGACCAGAAACTGTCTGGTTACTGATATTCTTCTAAATATCTTCTTTTCTGTTCAGAAGAAAGAAATTCATACAGGTTTGAAACAACATGAGGGTGAGTATATGATGACAGAATTTTAACTTTAAAGTGGAGTATCCCTTAAAGAAATAAGCTTCTCAGAATACAATAGTGGTCAAATACTGAAACTTGAGTCTTATATAATGATGTATAGTTTGTCAAGGTATAATATTCAATCTGATAGTAACTTTGAACTAAATAAAAAATCGCTTCAGTGCTATGTCGCACTAGCAAAAGTTAACAGGTTAAGAAAAAATGGGTAACAAAACAATCCACTTAATACAACAGGAAATATCACTCTAATCACCCTTTTGCTAATGAAAACATTTTTATAAACAAAGTCGTAACAGTAAAAATGTTTGCTAAAATAAAACATTTACTTACTTTCACATGTTTCATCAAGTCCTCGGCTGTTGCATGCCCCATGAACTGGGATCCCAGGTATCTTGACTGCACCTACCCACCCTCCCAAAAACGTATGTGCAGGTCCAGCTGTTTCGTTTTGGTGGTGCGATTCAGACTTTCGTCGAACATCAGCACGAACGGTCCCATGAATTTGGAAATTAGTTCTCTTTTTATAAAACCCGCTATTCCAAAGCGCGTAATGTAGTTTCATCTTTCCCGCACCTGAAGGATTTAGCTATCTCAGAGTCCGGAAACATCGTTTGAAACAATTCCCCGATTTCCTCATTTGCACTGTAGGACTGGTGTCTAGTCACCGTGTGGAGAACCCAGAGCACCTCTGCTTTTAGTGTTGGCTCTGATCCAAAAGCAACACGGAGGTCGATTGGGGGAGTTGCGGAGCTACTGTGTGGGCCTCGCCTAGGAAGTGTAGAAGTAGTGCTGGAGCCGTCAGATTCTTGCAAGAACTGGCTGATGGCTGTCGTTTGCTGGAGACCCTTCACAGCAGTTAGATGTTTATCACTTTTTGCATGAGACTCCAGCGCCCGTACACCCAACGTTCCCAATTTAATTGCTTTCTTGCATAAGATGCAGTAGGCTTTAAATACATTGTTTGGAACTGACTTTAACCAAGCACTAAATTCAGATTTTTCAAGCCAAGTATCGCTAAACTTGCACTTCCCCATAGCTGAATAAAATCCGTTTATACATCTGTCTGCTGTATCCGAGAGACTCGCGCCAATAACATGAAAGCTCAAGGCTGATTGGTTGTTGCATATTGGTCTATTTTGTAGTCGTAATACAGCCAATTATATTTGGACTAGCGAAATAAGGAACTACAACACCACGGATTAAATGAAAAAAACATTCCAAAGCGCTACGGGAGCGTTTCAATGAGATTTACATGGACGTAGGAAAATTAAGACCTGTTTAAAATGATTTAAGACCTAGAACACAATACTATAGCAAATTTAAGACTTTTTAAGGCCTTAAATTGTGATATTTTCAAGTGTTTGATACTGTAAATCATCTAATTTCTCTTCTCGTTCTCAGGTAGTAAAAATGTAAAAATCCAATTCACTATGCATTTCAACTGGTGTTCCACAAGGGTCTATATTGGGGCCAATTCTCTTTAGCATGTATATAAATGATTTACCATGATGTGTCAACAAAATAAGTAATATCATAATGCAGGCTGTCGATACAGTCATTTTCACCCATAGGTAAAAATGCCGAAGAGGTTGCAAATAGGTTGACAGATGTTCTGGCAAAAATCATATCCTGGCTCAATCAGTGTTATCTGTTTCAAAAACAGCTTGTATGTTCTTTTCTAAGGGATATAATATAAAACAGGATATTTTCATTTCACACACGTATTGTGGTTATAAGTTCAAGAGTATGATTATTTATAACACAATGAACACCATTTTAAATCTACTTCATTTACAGTATAATGGACTGTATCAAATCTTGACATTATTATGGTTACAATTTTATTTTGACGGTCCCCTTAATCAATCGACAAGCAACTTTGCCACTACATCCCAACTAACTCTCATTAGAGTATTAATATGCTGAAGAATGGATGAATCTAGTCTGGTAGAATAAGATGATGTACTTGCAAAGACACTTATAGTCAGTTTATCTGTTAGTTGACCATCAAAATAAAGTGTTAGCATATATTTACAGACATACTAATACTCTAATGATCGCTAGTTGATATAGTTGCAGAGTTACTGTCTAAAGGGAACCATCAAAATAATCAAACTGATATTACAATAAAAATAGTTTAAAGCAAATGTGTCATATTACACTTTTATCTGATCTGATATCTGATATCTGGCTGTTTGAGATAATTATTATTATTATTATAATTATTACTTCTACTACTACTTTTAAGTGGTCTTTAACCGCTTTAAGTAAAGTAGCATCAGAAAAATGGCAAGATATGAGACTTATAATACATTATAACTATGAGAAATATAATCCATTGTAAAAGTGGATGCAACGTGTTCATTGTGTTATAAATCATCATACTCTTAAAAGCTATAACCATAAGTAAATATTATAATATATTAAAACTGTTCTTATGATTATTCATGAGTTGATATAACATATTATAAGGTTTTTATAAGGCATTATGCATTCATTATAATGCTTTAAGAATCCCCTCATAATGTATTATACATACAAGCTTCATAGAAAGTGTTAGCAAAAGGAAGGTGCAAAGGTATATTTTGATTCTAATTCTTTCTCATATTTCTTATTGCCTGACAAGTTGGTCTAATACGCATGCTTTAGTTCTAAAACCATTGGAATTATTGTACAAACAAGCACTTAAAATTTTTTATTAAAAAAATTGTTTTCACCATTGTCATATCTTAATTACGTATAACCTGCTTAGCTGGGAAAACATCACTAAGTTTTAAAATGTTTGTTTAGTTTATAAGATTATGCATGGTTTGGCTGCTCCTCCTTTGGTTGATTGTAATGAAATTTAAATCTATTGAAAACAGAGTGACTAGCGGTGCAGCTAAAGATGATGGCATAATTTCACATAGAAAACCCTCATTTGTTCAAGCTATCTTTTCATTCAGAGCATCACATCAGTGGAATTCAGTACCACAATCACTGAGAGAAAGTACATCATTTAACTCATTTGAGATTCATTTTAAGAAATGGCTTCTTCATAACCAATAATGTGTAATGTTCTTTATATATCATAATAAGCTGCTTTCTATTTTCTGTTTCTTTAATTTTTTATTGTCATTTTATATAATTTGTTGTGTAAGTTTGGGTCGAATGTAGTGTTTATTTTATTTTTTTTCTATTTTGTTTACTTTTGTATTTTTCGAAAAGGACTACCAATGAAAACTAGCCTTTGGGCTAATTTGGGTACATTTACATTCACAAGTGTTGATTAATGTACACTGTCCCTTTTTTGTAAAATAAATAAAATATGACAATTCCCCATTTAATCATTTGGATAAGGATATAGTTCACCCACGAACATCACATAAAAAGTTATCTCAGGCTATTTGAAAAAGACACATCTTAAAGCAGAGGATATTTTCAATATCTTTCTTTTTATTGCAAACAATATGATAAAAAAGATAAGCTTCTTTTAAGACGATGGTATGTTTTACAGTTTTTCTTTAAAAAAAACAACAAAAAAACCCACGGGAAAGGAAATAAATGCTGGTGTTTTTCGTAGAGATGTAGCCAACAGCCTGCAGAAGTCAACATGTTTCAGACGCCAAAGCACAAACAAAAACCACATGTTCCAGTTGTTTCTATAAAAGATTTGATCAGGTTTCACAATTAGAAGTCAACTAGATTATCAGAGGAACATTTTAAATGGAAACATTAAGAAATGATAAATAAATGAGAAGTTTGAACTACAACTAAATCGCAATTATCTCCAGAAACATTTTGTGACAAATTAGTCATACAAAGCCCAAATAAAAGATAGAATGCAAATAGTATTGTCATATGAACACTAATGAATAAATTACAGAGGTTAAGACCGGAGGAATGACAATCTGACCAATGGCGAGCTGCTGAGAGCCTCAGGTCAAAGGGCACTTCCTGTTCCTCCTCCGGGAGTGTGATCTCTGTAGGCACAGATGGACTCTAGAGGCAGTTTTCACAGACACAAGAGCTCTTAGGCAAGGACTCTAGAAGCACCAGCTCGTGATGACAAATCAAGAAACCCCCACAAATATATACAAAGCAGAAATATCAGGCAAATGAGTCTTTACAAAAATATCACCAGGCTGAAGTCCGGGAGGCCACAGACAGCTGTGTTTAAACACACGTAACATACACAGTACATACTAAAATAATTATCTGGAATCTGTCCTCACAGAGGATTTCTCTCGTCTTATTATATCTAGAAAAATATAATCACAATTTCAAAAGGCACAGTCGGGAGCCATTCCGTTTGTTTCAGTACTTTTCCAGGGTTTTGCGAAATGGGCTGCGAGCGTCCCAGAACGTCCTCTTAGTCCCTCAGTGCCTGGACAGCTGGGTGTAGACGGACTGCTGCTCCCAGTGCTGTGGACTGGACGGGACGCCTGTCGTGTCGGGGATAGGGGTGTACATGGGCCTCTGGCCGGGGCTCACGTAGCTGAAAGGGTACTGGCTGTAGTAGGAGCTGGTGGGACTCTGGTGCTGGGTGAAGTCGTACCCCGCTCGGCTGATGGAGGGGTTGGAGGTGCTGTAGTGCTGCAGGTGCAAGGAGCCGTAGGCCACGTGCTGCTGCTTGCTGTAGTGGCTGGGACTCAGCTGCTCCGTCTTGATCTGCGTCCGCTGCTCGCCGCCGGCCATCGATGACTGCTGCTGTTTGGACATCCAGACCCCTCCGGCGGAGTACACCTGTGCGCCGCTGCTGACCCCCGGGTGTCCGTGAGGAGGCAGGTACTGGTCAAACTCATTGACGTCGAACGCCTCCATGTTGGAGATGACGTCACTGCTCAGCTCGCCGATGTCTACGGCCCCGAAGTCGATGCCCTCCTGGAGCGGACGGCCTCCGCGCTTGAGATCTGCTTTGCTGGATGGCAGCTCTGTTTTGGGGGTTGTGGGAGGTGTGGGGGGACCCTGGGACTGACCTGAACAAGAATGAAACCAAATTGAACTATGCAGTTCCAGAATTATGTTGCTGATGCAACCTGAAGGCTAATAAAGGTACACAGCGAGGTTAAGAAAGCCAGATAAGATTTACGAGTTTCCTTGCAGGCTCCAAATGAGGCATTACGTAAGGATCTGGCGCTGGCTGTTTTCCGAGGCTCAATGGACTCATTCCTGTCTACTTCAGAATCAAGTACCTGAGTGTTCTCCTGGAGAGTGCACTTCACCCGTGCTGGACGCCGGAGAGTCGGCCTGCTGCAGGGCTCTGAAGATGTGTGTCTGCTCGCCGTCCTCACTCTCGCTCTGCCCGGTCTTCACTGATTTTCTCCGTCTGGGCTGGTACTTGTAGTCGGGGTGGTCTTTCTTGTGCTGGACCCTCAGACGCTCGGCCTCCTCCACGAACGGACGCTTCTCGCCCTCATTCAGTAACCTAAAAAACAAAAGATGAGACATAATCAATACTCAAATCTACCTTATTCAGTTAACAATAATTAAACCTACAAAAAAAGATACAAATTGTTCTTGAAACAACTATGATTATTACTTTTTGGGTTCACTTGGGT